>NW_028280862.1:600000-827500 GCF_059751285.1 Brachycentrus maculatus
CTCTCACGACCGGATGAAATTTCTTACTCATAAGTATGTTTTTTGATATCATTCTACTTTCTTTGTGACCTCATACCTCCGATTCGATATAAAACCATGTAATATAGGTTACTCACATTCACACACTAATTGCTGCTTCTCGTACATACATAATATACATGTATAATACGCATCGGGTGTATTCTGCTAAGAAATCATTTGGGTCGGGAAATTAAAATATATCAAAATAGGTTTATATATTGAAAACAACAAAAAATACGCTGATCTGGATAAGATGGTCCTGTATATTTAAAAACGATTTTACGTCGTTTTAAACCAGGTGGTTTAAAACAATCACAGATGGTTTAAAATTACTAAAGGTGATTTAAAACACCCGAAGGGTTTTTTTTTAAACAATCACAGACGGTTTAATACAATCACAAGCGGTTTAAAACAATCACAGACGGTTTAAAACAACCAAATGCGGTTAAAAACAACCACATGTGGTTTGAAACAACCAAAGATGGTTTAAAACACCCACAAATGTTTTTAAAAACCTACAGATAGTTTTAAACAACCCTAGTTAGTTTAAAACTCCGTCAGACAGTTTAAAACAACTAAATATGGTTTAAAACAATCACAAGCGGTTTCAAACAATTACAGGCGGTTTAAAATAGATTTTTAATAAAAACGCTTTAACAAATACGCATACCATACATACAAATACCTAACGATGAAACTACTGACGATTTTTTAAAATAGAAAACATGTATTTATATTATATTTATTAAATTGGCACTCTGATTCATACGCTATGTTATATAAAAATTATATATTTTGTAAATTAAAAGCATTTAAAACCTTGTGGTATGGTAATAAAACACTCTCCTTACCATCCATTGTTTACTTTGTGTAATACCACTTTTTTAAACACTTGACTACCGGTTGACATGTGACTATCGGTTCCGGTAGTCACAAAGAAAAGTCCACTTTTGAAAATATTCCCATTGTGATTCATTTGTCGTCTTTCTCTTTTTCAAAATTTTTATTTTTATACAAATGTCAAATCGTAATAATTTTATTTTAATTTTAATAATTTTGATGTAATAATTTTATTTTAATTTTAATGACCTGATGATGGAATGATTTTCCGAAACCGGTAGTCAAAAATGAGTGTTTAAAAAAGTGGTATTGCACAATGGATGGTAAGGAGAGTGTTTTAAAAATTACCCTACAAAATTACATTTAAAAAAATAGTTTGCATAATAAATGGTAATTATGAAACAATAGACCCTAATGATAAACCTGCCATCGCATTGAGTCACTGTCAGTGTATTTGGGTAATTCTTGCTCGCAAATCAAATTATCTTCCAAATACACATGAAAAATATTTGGCGCTAGAAGTCTCTTATAATATATTATAAAACCCTTATCCGCACCCCAATGGTGCATAGGGCACTAAGTCATATAAACGTAGTGTTATCTTGATCGTTTGCACATGAAGGAAAGATGATCAGCCCTCCGCTTCAGGTACCAGTCCATGGTAATATTGAATAAATATTACAGTGAAAAAATCACTTATATTTGTTTTACCCCCCTTGGGAATCGAACCCGGGACCTCCAGAACGGTAGCCGAGCGTGCTGACCATTACACTACGGAGGCGGACAGAAGTCTCTGGTTCGATAAAAACCTCTCAGATAGGTCAAAATAAATGTAGGTAATTTTTTCTATAATGTTTATTTGATATTACCTCGGACTGGAACCTGTAGCGTAGGACTGATCACCTACATGTATTTTGGTTTGCAATCAAATATAAAACAAATCTATAAAACAACAATCCAATCGAAAATATTGAAAATGCTAAGTGTCAGAGTGTGTTGTTAAGAAGCAAGCCGTCTGCCATGAGCAATATTTATTTGATATTATCTCGAACTGGAACCTGTAGTGTAGGACTGATCACCGACATGTATTTTGGTTCGCAATAAAATATAAAACAAATCTATGAAACAGCAATCCAATCGAAAATATTGAAAATGCTAAGTGTCAGTGTCTGTTGTTAATAAGCACGCCGTCTGCCATGAGTAATGATCAGTATTACGTGTGCTGCTGCTGCAACGTTCAACAGATGGCGCTGCCATTGCAGTAATGAAACTTTTTTTCTAAAAGTGTTTTTACCTGTCACAAGTGGATATCAGAAATCGCGCGCATTTGAATTCAATTTTCTTTAAAAAATTTAAAACTGTCAGTGAATTGATTTAAGATTTGGAGCAAATGAACATTTACATTTTATTTATATAAATAGATAAAAATACGCGCGTGTTCAAATGCAACGCTGTGTCGAAATTTCAAAGCAATCGGTGATTGATAATTTGAGATTTTTAACTAATTCACAATTACATGTTTTCATTTATTGATTCGGCAGTCACTTTATGATAAAGTCTATCCGTTTTTTGTTTAAGTTTTACTCAGTAAATACCACTATTCATTGAAAAAAAAATCATGTTTATTTACAAACATACATGTACATGTATGGATTTGTCTTTACCGTGTGATTTCCCCATATGTGATAGATGCGTTCTCTATAATGTGATGAGATTATAACGGTAATATGTACTATCCAATTACAACGTGTTTACGAGTGTTATATCAACATCATACTATACTCACCTATGATTTCATACGTCGTACAATACATGTATAGTCAGTAAGTCGATACATAAGGCCGGATTCATAATCGGCTCAAACCGTAACATCTAGTCACAGCGCTACGATATGCTTCTATTAGCATTTCTACACTTTCTATCGAGGTAAATTGTTATATATATACAATTTATATATATATATATATATATATATATATATATATATATATATATATATATATATATATATATATATATATATATATATGTATATATATATATATATATATATATATATATATATATATATATAAATATATAGTGTCTGTCCGCTTTCGTAGTGAAACGGTCAGCACGCTCGGCTACCGTACTCGAGGTCCCTGGTTCGAATCCTTCAAGTGTAAACGACCAAGATAACACTGCGTTTGTATGACATACAACATCGACAACAGACTACATACTCAAGATTTTTGGTGTGTCCAAATCCTTGTTAACGAATTGGGTCTCTCCATTTAGGAGTTATTTTTACATTTTTTACATCTCAACAAAGATGAGGAAGTTGCTTCATAAGCGAGTTATCTACATTTATATGCATTATGTATGGTTTATTTGAGTAAGTTGTATACATGTAGTTAATAAATATCCGGGTTGTGGTCCCGTGGTTAGTGTCGCGGACTCAGAGTTTCTCGGTTCGAACCCACTCTACCACAATTTGATACCTATTTCTAATAATGAGCCTCTTAGGCTCACAGAAATAGTATGAAATTGAAGTATTTTTGTAAATAATAAAAACGCAAATATTTCTCTTTTTAAATTAAAAAAAATGATCAAATTAAAACCGTGGTAAAAACTGATACTCATGTTTTCATGCGTCTTCCAGTGTGTATATTATATATGAAATAATTCGGTAAAGATCTTGCGAACAATTAACAATTTTCGTCAATTTTCAGTTGTGCATGTTTTCGGAATGCCCAGAAAATGTACTATATCCCAGCAAAAGCGGCATATTTTTAACATAATATTTACCCGCTACAGGGCAGAAAGTGTTGTTTTTGCATTTTGAAGAAAAGGTGTTTTTTAATAATTTTCTTAAATATACTAAATATTTTTCAAATGGAGGAAAAACTTTCAGGTTTTACCTAAAAAGATCTGTTACACAGTAAAAAATTCAGTAAGTGGCTTGATATTTATTTTTTTTACATTGTATTATATATCAAAACTTTAAAAACGTTCTCCTGAAAAATCGAGTTTTTTTATTTATGACGTTCTTGAAAGGAGTGAGCGATGTGTGTGATTATAATCCAGGATTCCGACCTCACATACTAATAAAAGAGTTACTGCTCAATAAATAGCTTCTTTTCATCTCACCAATAGATGTCTCTAGTGAAGTCTTAGTGATTCAAGAATAATGTTTCAAAATTGGTTCATATATATAGAACTTCCAAGAATTTGAATAGTGTGGTTGTCAACAATGTGTAGAATTGGTGAATATTACACGTGTGTAAAGTGAGCACTTAAACCAGCCTATGACGGTCGTCAGCCCCGTAAATGCCTTCCATATTCTTCTTCATCTTTGATAAGATGTCAAAAATTAACTGAATCTCACATGTTCATTAAGCGATCACTCAAACCAGCCTATCCCAGATCGTAATCCCTATAAATACCTAGACTTCAATTTTCTTCATCATCTACTATATGTTGAGATGTCGAAACAGCCAATAAAGAGAACCGTTTCATTTATAATTTTCATAGCTTTTTTGAAAATGCAGTTTCGTAAGTTGGCAATAAATTTCGCCACAGGAAATATTTGCAATTATCTTAATGTTTGTAATACCATAGATTGAAATGTAAAGACACGTATCTAAAATAAATTACTGTCTATAAAGTTATAATAGATTATATATAAATAAAATCGTGCTCTCAATACAAAAAAACCTTTATAAAAAATATATTTAATATCATACATTACTTAAAATCATGGTTTTTGAAAGAGATGAATGTAGATCTGAGTGTGAAATATTGGTAAATGGGGAGATTTTGGAACAGGTAAATGATTTCATATATTTGGGTAGTATGTTTTCTAGGGATGGAAAGATTGATAAAGACATAGAAAGGAGAGTGAATGCTGGGAACAGAGTGAATGGGGCACTAAAATCAGTTTTAGCAAATAAAAATCTATCAGCGGAAGCTAAACTGGCAGTACACAATGGAGTTCTGGTTCCAACCCTTATGTATGGAAGCGAAGCATGGAGTTGGCAAAAGAAGGATGAAAGCAGACTGAATGCAGTCGAAATGCGATCCCTCATACGAATGTGTGGCAAAACGATGTTTGATAGATGTTCGAATGATGAAATAAGGAAAGAATGTAAGGTTGAGATAAGCATTATTGATAAAATTAAGAAAGGTGTATTGAGATGGTTTGGACATGTGGAGCGTATGAGTGAAGAAAGAACGGTTAAACAAATTTATGGAGCGAATGTAGTTGGAAAAAGGAAGTTGTAGAGGAAAACTTGGCACAATCAGGTATGTCAAATACTTGAAAGCGGCCGGGTCAGGAGTCGTAATAATCGTCGGGTATGTATGAGGAGATGCATGAATGTAGAAGAGGCAAAAAATGTTTGCAAAGACAGAGTGGTGTGGCGTTCGATTCTCTCTGCCTACCCCTGCGGGGAAGCGGCGTGATGGTTAGTTAGTTAGTTAGTTACATTACTTAAATTCACTCAAATTAAATTAATTTCTCAATAAAATTATATCAAATCATGGTTATCAACTCCTGCCTTGTTTTATATATAACATAACAATTTGTATAGCCTCCCACCAGTCTGATGATGTCGGTAACGACGAAACCCAATCGCTGGTCAAATAAAAATAAAGTGGAAAAGCTAAAAATATTGGTTTTAATCTAATAATATATTAAAAATGTAATTCCATCACGAAGTGTCAGTGGATAATACAAATCTATTGTCTATACCATATTTTTTTTGTGACGGGTGATAGTGAAATTACAAATTAGTTGTAACGTAATCAATTTTTTTGGTCAATATTATTCAATATATATCTGTCCGCCTCCGTAGTGTAATGGTCAGCACGCTCGGCTACCGTTCTGGAGGTCCCGGGTTCGATTCCCAAGGGGGGTAAAATAAATATAAGTGATTTTTTCACTGTAATATTTATTCAATATTACCATGGACTGGTACCTGAAGCGGAGGGCTGATCACCTTTCCTTCATGTGTAAACGATTTAGATAACACTGCGTTAATATGACACAGTGCCCTATGCACCATTGGGGTGCGGATAAGGGTTTTTATTATTATTATTATATTATTTATACCTTATAAGTATTTTTTAACCTATAAATAATAATAATAAACCCTTATCCGCACCCCAATGGTGCATAGGGCACTGCGCCATATAAACGCAGTGTTATCTTGATCGTTTACACATGAAGGAAAGGTGATCAGCCCTCCGCTTTTAACCTATTCTAAATTTATTTTGATTTTATACGATATACAATGGATTTGAACAAGGATAATCTGAAAATGACGTGCATATTGACGTCTTTGTGATATGAAATTAATTTGAATGTAACCCGAGTTTTAAAGTGTCGAAATTCGGGGTGTTTGTGTTCTTAGGTAAGAAAATATTTTTTAATTTATGTTTTACTTGATAAATACCAGTATTTATTAAAATCTTATATGACACGTGTTTCAATGCAATCGGTATCATTTTCAAATGCCGTATAATGATGCCCGCCTCCGTGGTACTGGTGATTTTACGCTTTAGTATTTATTAGGTATTATTTTTTGACATCTCATCAAAGATGAAGAAGAATATGGAAATCTGGGCATTTACGGGGCTGGCGACCGTCATAGGCTGGTTTAAGTGATCACTTTACACACGTGTAACATTCACCAATTCTACCCATTATTGACAACCACACTAATCAAATTCTTGGAAGTTCTGTATATATGAACCAATTTAGAAACCTTGTTCTTGAATCACTAGAACTTCACTAGAGACATCTATTGGTGAGATGTAAAGAAGCTTTTTATAAAGCAGAAACTCTTATATTAGTATGTGAGGTCCGAATCCTGGATTATAATCACACACATGAGAAACGCCAGAAATACCATTTTCATTTTTATTATTTAAGTTTAGTATTTATTATTTATTACCCTGAACAGGTCCCTGAAGCGCAGGGGAATAAATAAATACAAGGTTCAACCATCTCTACAATGACATCCGTTATTTCCGCAGGTGTTGAAGAAGAGGAAGAAATAGACAACCTTGGAAAGGTTGCTCAAGAAGCCAGCTGCCAAGAAGCAAAAGACGGAGCAAAAGAATTTGACCCTGCAAGCCTCAGTAGACTATCCTAAATCTGAGTCTGACAAAAAAAACGTAAGTAACTTTTTTATGTTACAATACCAAATTTTATGCTACAGAATGATTTTTTTCGTGTATTGTTTATATAAAAATGCATTTCATATAACGAATTAAATACGTTATACGAGGCATCACTGTACATATTATTTTATTATTTAGTTTCTTATTTTAATTTTAAATGATAACCTATAAACATTATTTTAAATTCTGCTTTATCAACATTAGGATTTTTTTAAATAAATTTTATTTAAAGTGGTTTGGACATATGGATCGAATTGACAACGCGATAATTGAAACATGATTTAAATAACAAATCCAACACACTCATATGATAAATGGTATATAAATATATATATATATATATATATATATATATATATATATATATATATATATATATATATATATATATATATATATATATATATATATATATATATATATATATATATATATATATATATATATATATATATATATATATATATATATATATATATATATATATATATATATATATATATATATATATATATATATATATATATATATATATATATATATATATATATATATATATATATATATAAATATATACATATATATATATATATATATATATATATATATATATATATATATATATATATATATATATATATATATATATATATATATATATATATATATATATATATATATATATATATATATATATATATATATATATATATATATATACATATATATATATATATATATATATATATATATATATATATATATATATATATATATATATATATATATATATATATATATTTATATATATATATATATATATATATATATATATATATATATATATATATATAAATATATATATATATATATATATATATATATATATATATATATATATATATATATATATATATATATATATATATATATATATATATATAAATAAATAAAAATAAAAACTATCGCGCTGCTTCCCCGTAGAGTTAATAGAGACAAAAGACCGCCACATAAATCTTTTCAAACAAACAATTTTCGTCTCTTCCACATTTATGTATCTCCTTATACACATCCGCTTATTGTTCCGACTCCACTTTCAATTATTTGAAATTCTTGATCACGGCAAGTTTTCATCGGTCTTCCTCTGCTTTAATACTAATATTAATTCAGATAATTCCTTCAATGATGTTATAACCGAGTTCCACTGTACCACGTTTAAATGGGCACCTAGTATGATGTCCCGTTTTCATTAGCTGAAAAAGCAAACAGCTATAACTAGCTTAATTTATTATTAGATTAAAACCAATATTTTTAGCTTTTCCACTTTTTAATCTGACCAGCGACCGGGTTTCGTCGTTACCGACATCATCAGACTGGTCAAATAAAAAAGTGGAAAAGCTAAAAATATTGGTTTTAATCTAATAATAAATTAAAAATGCAATTCCATCACGAAGTGTCAGTGGATAATATAAATCTATAACTAGCTTAGTTATTTTTTTCCTTTTAAATACCAAATTATCATTTCAATTCTCTTCTACGTGCTCTGGTGTCTTTATTAATTTATTACGCTATTGCATACCAGGTCGACGTAAAAAATCTCCAGTAATAAATCCGCCAACGTCAAAAATCAGGAACATTTTGTAACTGATTCATTTTCTTTTTTTTTAGTGAACTTTTGGGACCATCTTGTGTAGAAATATTTTATTTATAATATTTTTTTTTAATATTTTAATCTTTGACATCTCATCAAAGATGAAGAAGAATATGGAAGTCTGGGCATTCTTTTCATCTCACCAATAAATGTCTGTAGTGAAGTTCTAATGATGTTCCAACCCTTATGTATGGAAGCGAAGCATGGAGTTGGCAGAAGAAGGATGAAAGCAGACTGAATGCAGTCGAAATGCGATCCCTCAGACGAATGTGTGGCAAAACGATGTTTGATAGATGTTCGAATGATGAAATAAGGAAAGAATGTAAGGCTGAGATAAGCATTATTGATAAAATTAAGAAAGGTGTATTGAGATGGTTTGGACATGTGGAGCGTATGAGTGAAGAAAGAACGGTTAAACAAATTTATGAGGCGAATGTAGTTGGAAAAAGAAGCAGAGGACGACCGAGGAAAACTTGGCACAATCAGGTATGTCAAATACTTGAAAGCGGCCGGGTCAGGAGTCGTAATAATCGTCGGGTATGTATGAGGAGATGCATGAATGTAGAAGAGGCAAAGAATGTTTGCAAGGACAGAGTGGTGTGGCGTTCGATTCTCTCTGCCTACCCCTGCGGGAAAGCGGCGTGATGGTTAGTTAGTTAGTTAGTTTTAAGTTCTAATGATTCAAGAACAACGTTACGAAATTGGTTCATTATCGCTCACTCCTTTCAACAACGTCATAAATCAAAAATCGACAATTTTCAGTTTTTTACTAAACAGAAACTCTTATATTAGTATGTGAGGTCCGAATCCTGGATTATAATCACACACATGAGAAACGCCAAAAAATACCATTTTCATTTTTATTATTTAAGCTTATAATTTGACCAGACAATTTATTTACAACATTTTGAGTGTGTCCAAATACTTGTTCACAAAATCTGGATTATCTCCAATTACAGGAGTTATTTTCATATTATTTTTTGACATCTCATCAAAGATGAAGAAGAATATGGAAGTCTGGGCATTTACGGGGCTGACGACCGTCATAGGCTGGTTTAAGTGATCGCTTTACACACGTGTAACATTCACCAATTCTACCCATTATTGACATTATTATTATTTTATTTATATTCGTTAATTTTTAAGTATTGACTGTCGTTAGAAAAATACGTTTTTTTATATGGCAAACTCTTACGATATTATTAAGGGAATACGCTGTTTGGTTATTGAACCGTTTCAAGATATTGTAAGAAAAATACGCTTATTGTTTCGTTATTGAACTCTGTTAAGGATACAGTAAACAGAACAGATTTGCATTTAAACGATTTTTTAAGCAATATTGAAAATGTAACATTTCGGTGAGGACCTCCACATTTAATGACTCACATGACATGCTCATTACTAGCAAAAAAGCATGCTTTTATTGATCAATTTATACTATGATCAATTTACAGTACCATGTGTGTACAGCATGGCCTCGATATTACGAACTAATTTCGGGGGGAGGGGGTGTTCGTTAAAGCCGAAAGTCCGTTATATAATAATATAAAAAAATAAAACCCTTATCCGCACCCCAATGGTGCATAGGGCACTGCGTCATATAAACGCAGTGTTATCTTGATCGTTTACACATGAAGGAAAGGTGATCAGCCCCCCGCTTCAGGTACCAGTCCAGGGTAATATTGAATAAATATGACAGTGAAAAAATCACTTATGTTTATTTTACCCTCCTTGGGAATCGAACCCGGGACCTCCAGAACGGTAGCCGAGCGTGCTGACCATTACACTACGGAGGCGGACAAGCCTCTGCCCGTTATATAAAAATATGTTTAATTTTTTTTTAAATATGAACAATGCAGAACAGATTTGCATTTAGAGGATTTATTTGTGCACCTCCGTAATGTGTAATGGTCAACATGCTCGGCTACCGTTCGGGCTCGATTCCCAGGGGGGGTCAAAAAAATATAAGTGATTTTTTCACTGTGAAATTTATTAAATATTACCCTGAAGCGGAGACCTGATCACCTTTGCTTCATGTGTAAACGATCAAGATAACACTGTGTCCATATGAAGCAGTGCCCTATGCACCATTGGGGTATGGATAAGGGTTTTATTATTATTTGTGCAATGTTGGAAATTTAACTTTTTGATGAGGACCTCCACATATCGCTCACTCCTTTCAAGAACGTCATAAATCAAAAAACTAGATTTTTCAGGAGAACCTTTTTAAAGTTTAAAAATATAATACAATGTATTAAAAAATAATATCAAGCCACTTATTGAACTTTTTACTGTGCAACAGATCTTTTTAGGTAAAACCTTAAGGTTTTTTCTCCATTTGAAAAATATTTAGTTTATTTCAAAAAATATTTCAACAATACCTTTTCTTCGAAATGCAAAAACAACACGTTCTGCCCTGTAGCGGGTAAATATTAAGTTTAAAAAATGTCTCTTTTGCTGGGATATAGTACATTTTCTGGGCATTCCGAAAACTTGCACAACTGAAAATTGACGATTTTTTATTTATGACGTTCTTGAAAGGAGTGAGCTTTATATTGCAGGTGTATTATTTGATTTGTGTGGGCGTGAGCCGGAAATATTATCGTATAATACGAGTTTGTGCGGTAGCGCCGTAACCAAATCGCCCTGAATACATATAGGAATCGAGGCCACGTGGGAAAAGTGAATTTTTTGCATGTATTCTCCAAGTTCTCGGCTCTCATGGCGCCGGAAAGTAGGGCTCCAAATTAACTGTTAATCCGGCAGCCGAATTGACTGTAATTTTTCGTTAATTTCGTTAAATAAATGGGGTAATCACACATGTATAACAATGACGTCTCACATTTTAAGAAATAGTTAAAATAATGAGGTGTTTTGTATTATTTTTTGACATCTCATCAAAGATGAAGAAGAATATTTTCATCTCACCAATAAATGTCTGTAGTGAAGTTCTAATGATTCAAGAACAACGTTACGAAATTGGTTCATTATCGCTCACTCCTTTCAACAACGTCATAAATCAAAAATCGACAATTTTCAGTTCATTTCAGAATGCCCAGAAAATGTAGTATATCCCAGCAAAAGAGGCATATTTTTATCTTAATATTTACCCGCTACAGGGCAGAAAGTGCTGTTTTTGCATTTTTAAGAAAATGTATTGTTTAATTATTTTTTTAAATATTCTAAATATTTTTCAAATGGAAAAAAAAGTTCGGGTTTTACTTAAAAAAGTATGTTGCACAGTAAAAAGTTCAATAAGTGGCTTGATATTTATTTAATACATTGTGTTATATTTTTAAACTTTAAAAACGTTCTCCTGAAAAATTAAGTTTTTTTATTTATGACGCTCTTGAAAGGAGTGAGCGATATATAAAGAACTTCCAAAATTTGAGCAGCGTGGTTGTCGATAATGGGTAGAATTGGTGAATGTTACACGTGTGGTAAAGTGATCACTTTAACCAGCCTATGACGGTCGTCAGCCCCGTAAATCCCCACATGTACATATTCTTCTTCATCTTTCAGTATTTGTTTATCAAAAGAAGTATAATTTACTGAATAACGATATTTGAAATTCTTAATAAATTATCTTCCCTTCCCTTCACAGATTGACTGTTCTATGGGATAGTTTATACTGAAAATTATACATTTCTCCTTTCAACAACGTCATATATCAAAAAACTTGATTTTTCAGGAGATCGTTTTTGAAGTTTAAGAATATAATGAAATGTTTTAAAAATAAATATCAAGCCACTTATTGAACTTTTTACTGTGCAACAGATCTTTTTAGGTAAAACTTGAAGGTTTTTTTCCATTTGAAAAATATTTAGTATATTTAAAAAAATAATAAAACAATACCTTTTCTTAAAAATTCAAAAACATCACTTTCTGCCCTGTAGCGGGTAAATATTAAGTTTGAAATATGCCGCTTTTGCTGGGATATAGTACATTTTCTGGGCATTCTGAAAACATGCACAACTGAAAATTCACGATTTTTTATATATTATGTTGTTGAAAGGAGTGAGCGATATTACAAATGAGTACTTTCATCGACGTTCATACACATTCGTACTAGACTCTGTCGCCATACTTTCCTATTTGGGATCATAACTGATATTATAACTCATACGAACGCAATTCAGAACAAATAACGGACTTATTCTAAAATTAATAATAATTACGTACAGGGTGGCACAATGAGTATAAACAATTTTTACAGTCTTAATGCATTTATAAATTTGCGTTTAATTTGTAGAACTCCATTTTCATTTGTATATATTCAATATTAAAATCAAGCACTGATTATTAGATTTTATTAAAATTAAACACTTGAATATACCACTTAGATAATTTTGATTAATAGATTTATATTATCCACTGACACTTCGTGATAGAATTGCATTTTTAATATATTGTTGAAAAATATATTATTTTAATATATTATTTAAAAAATGCAAATCTATTATAACTTTATATAAAATCGTGCTCTCAATACAAAAAACTTTTATAAAAAATATTTTTAATATCATACAATACTTAAATTCACTCAAATTAAATTAATTTCTCAATAAAATTATATCAAATCATGGTTATCAACTCCTGCCTTGTTTTATATATAACATAACAATTTGTATAGCTTCCCACCAGTCGGATGATGTCGGTAACGACGAAACCCGGTCTCTGGTCAAATAAAAATAAAGTGGAAAAGCTAAAAATATTGGTTTTAATCTAATAATATATTATAAGTTTTATTTATATATACGACTAGTTTCAAAAACTAACAGATGTTTTCATCTTCAGGTACAAATTAAAACCAACGAACAAAAATATATTTAGGGGTTAGTTACTAAATATGTGTTCGACCAATAGCCACTTATGGGGTTGAGGCAAGAGCAGATACTTCTAGAACAAACAGATACTTCGAACCTCCGAGATGAAGACTCTCCGATCCATAACCGGAAACACATTGCGAGACCGAGTAAGAAATACCGACATCCGGAGCATGTGTAAGACGGAGGATATTGTGAGGTGGGGACGACAACGAAGGCGATAGTGGAAGGAACATATAAACAGAATGTCAGAAGACAGACTTCCACGTATCGCCCTCCAAGGCAACCCTGAAGGACGCAGCCCCCCAGGCAGACCTCCGAAAAGATGGAAAGACAGCTGGGAGTCAAAATCCCAAGAGCGACATGCGGAGGCACAAACAGATCCCTTGGATCTACATAAAGAAGAAGAAGAAGAATATTTTAAAGAGTCTTATTGTATACAAATATTAAAACGGGATATTCGATAGCCCACGACTTAATATTTTTTCTCTTCTCTTCTTCTCTAACCACAATGGTGCATAGGGCACTGCATCGTACAGTAGCAGTGTTATCTTGATCGTTAAATACACCTAGGAAAGGTGATCAGCCTTCCGCTTCAGGTACCAGTCCAGTGTCATATTAAATAAATATTAGACTGAAAAATCACTAATATTTATTTTGACCCCCTTGGAAATCGAGCCCGGGACCTCCAGCATGGTAGCCTAGCGTGCTGACCATTACACTACGGAGGCGGAGACTACTAATATTTTTTAACCTAGGTAATATTAAAGGTATTTAATTTTTTTGCTTAAAACACATTCGATTTAAATCTATGTTTTTGAAAATAAAAGAGTTATTGAAACGCAGAGTTAAAAAAAGGTAAAAACATTTTTAAATGTAAGCGTTTGGTTGTGGTCCCGTGGTTAGTGTCGCGGACTCCCGTGTCAGAGTTTCTCGGTTCGAACCCACTCTACCACAATTTGATACCTATTTCTAATAATGAGCCGCTTAGGCTCACAGAAATAGTATGAAATTGAAATATTTGTGTAAATAATAAAAACATAAATATTTCTCTTTAAAAAAACAGGGTAAATAAATAAATAATCTGATTTATTTTATAAATATTAATCGAAAATAGTAAAAACCAATTAAAAAAAAGACTAATTGACATCTGGTCTTGTCAAAAGTCTTAGTAACTGGAGGTCATGTATGACTAGGTGTATGAATGTAAGAAACTCCTTACGTATACATTTAAAATTTTAATTTTACTAGTTTAATATATTGACCCCCATCGTAGTGTAATGGTCAGCACGCTCGGCTACCGTACTGGAGGTCCCGGGTTCGATTCCCACGGGTGGGTCAAATGAATTGACGTGATTTTTTTACTGTAATATTTATACAATATTACCCTGGATTAGAACCTGAAGCGGAGGGCTGATCAACTTTCCTTCATATGGCTCCAGAGTATCTTAAGGAGCTGTGTATTCCAGATGAATTGGTTGACAGACGTCTGACGCTTCGATCGGCTACAACATCTGCAATGGGCAAAGTGATCTTACCAGCTCGCAACCAACGCACTAAATTTGGCGAGCGTGCCTTTGCTGTTGCGGGGCCGACGGCGTGGAATGCTCTTCCACCAATGGTTAGAAATAGTGAGAGTGAGATGATCTTTAGAAAAAGACTAAAAACGCATTTGTTTGCTAAATCATTTCCACCGTAATATTTTCCCCAATTCATTCACAGTGAAGCGCCCTTGAGGTATTTTTTTTACGAAAATGGGGCTATATAAGTTATCCAAATTTATTATTATTATTATTCATGTGTGAACGATCAAAATAACACTGCGTTTATATGAAGCAGTGCCCTATGCACTATCGGGTGCGGATAAGGGTTTGAAGGATGATTAAGAAATAAATGAAATTCTATTTTTTTTTCAAATGGTGTTTGATTTGATTGTGACGTTGAATGAATTGAATCACACGTCACAAAAGATTTCAAGCACAAGTGTTTTTTACTAAGTAAGTTTCAAATAAAATATAGGTTATTTACTTTGGTCTTGACCATTTATAAAATATTGCTTCATAAATGGTGAATAGGTTAGTATGACATCTCCAAATACGTTTTCTTTACAAAAGAATAGCGTATTTTTGTAAGAAAATACGCTCTAAATATTTCGAAACATAATACATCATACGTATGTATTGTCATCTTAAGCTTAAAATACAATAAAACATAGAGAAAAACATATTTTTGTCTTTATTTTTGTGAATATACGTAATTGTCATAGTTTTTTGTTGCATTTTAAAATAAATAGCTTCAAAATCTTTGAAGGATTTCTCCAATACGGTGCGACGTAAGTATATATATTTTTTTTAAATATAACTTTGTTTTAAAATCACCATAAATACTTTATCATATATTTTGTATATTAAAAGCATTGATAACTTTGTATTATGGTTATAAAACAGTTTATTATAACTTAATTATAATGTCTACCGGTTTCGAAGCTAACCGCTTCTTTTTCAAGACTGATTAATACTAAAACACTATCTACTTTACAAAATTTTAAATATTTTGGCAAAAGAACTCGGGTTTATTTTTTTTTGATAAGCAGCCACAGGCAAAAGGGATCAGGGATGTTGAGTGATTGGAAACATATTTAATAACGGACTTTTAGAAAAATCGTTGACTTGTGTATTTTTTACAACATTTTGAGTGTGTCCAAAAAACTTGTTCACAAAATCTGGATTATCTCCAATTACAGGAGTTATTTTCATATTATTTTTGACACCTCATCAAAGATGAAGAAGAATATGGAAGTCTGGGCGATCACTTTACACACGTGTAATATTCACCAATTCTACCCATTATCGACAACCACACTACTCTAATTCTTGGAAGTTCTATATATATGAATCAATTTAGAAACATTGTTCTTGAATCACTAGAACTTCACTATTGGTGAGATGTAAAGAAGCTTTTTTACTAAGCAGAAACTTTTATATTAGTATGTGAGGTCCGAATCCTGGATTATAATCACACACATGAGAAAACATCACCAATAGATGTCTCTAGTGAAGTTCTAGTGATTCAAGAACAATGTTTCTAAATTGGTTCATATATATAGAACTTCCAAGAATTTGAGCAGTGTGGTTGTCAATAATGGGTAGAATTGGTGAATGCTACACGTGTGTAAAGTGATCACTTAAACCAGCCTATGACGGTCGTCAGCCACGTAAACGCCCAGACTTTCATATTCTTCTTCATCTTTGATGAGATGTCAAAAATAATATGTGTATTTTTTAGTTGCCAATTATTTTTAGTTGCTTTAAAAATTTATAATATTTTTAAGTAATCTAATTTGAGTCTTCTGTTGCATGTGTGTAATATACTTAGGCCTTTATTTTTATCAAATGTGTGATTATTTTCTATTAGGTGATTGGCAAATTCAGAATAATAATTATTATATAGACATCTTGTATGATCTCTTTAATTCCTAGAAATTACAGCATCAAATTAGGATTTAGTTTTTGGTAAGGGAATGTAATTAATTATTATTATTATTATTATAAAACCCTTATCCGCACCACAATGGTGCATAGGGCACTGTGTCTTATAAACGCAGAGTTATCATGATCGTTTTTACTTATGAAGGAAAGGTGATCAGCCCTCCGCTTCAGGTGCCAGTCCAGGATAATATTGAATAAATATAAGTGTGAAAAAATCACTTATATTTATTTGACCCCCCCTGGGAATCGAACCCGGGACCTCCAGAACGATAGCCGAGCGTGCTGACCATTACACTACGGAGGCGGACATGTAATTATTTATGAGTATTTTAATGTTTTTAATGTTTTAGAATTTAATTAACCCTGATGATGACAAGGTTCTTGTCGAAACCGGTAGGTTAAACATAAAAAAAAGTGGTTAAAACAAAGTTGTTTAATTTTATAAAGCTCATAAAATGTGTCACAAAGTAACCGCGAAAAACATTCAAGAAACAAAAACCATGTCAAATCATTATTTCGTCCGCCTCCGTAGTGTGATGGTCAGCACGCTCGGCTACCGTTCTGGAGGTCCCGGGTTCGATTCCCAAGTGGAGTAAAATAAACATAAGTGATTTTTTCACTGTAATATTTATTCAATATTACCCTGGACTAGTACCTGAAGCGGAGGGCTGATCACCTTTCCTTCTTGTGTAAACGATCAAGATAACACTGCGTTTATATGACGCAGTGCCCTATGCACCATTGGGTGCGGATAAGGGTTTTATTATTTATTATTATTATTATCAGTCATCCTTCCAAACTATTCATCACTCAATATTATGTATTACTACTATTAATACCATCACGCCGTTTCTCCGCAGGGGTAGGCAGAGAGAATAACACGCCACACTATTCTGTCCTGACATACACTCCTCGCCTCCTTCACATCCATACATCTAGTCATACATGCCCTCCGATTACGCAGACTTTTGACACCGCCAGATTTTAGGTTCTGATTGATCTGATCGTGCCGAGTCTTTTTCGGTCGTCCTCGTTCTGTTTTCCCTCTCACATTCGCCACATATATGTTCTTAGTCATTCTCTCGTTATCAATTCGCTCCACATGTCCATACCACCGTAAAGAACTCTTCCTAGCCTTTTTAATTATTCCTCGTTCAGCCTTACATTCCTTTCTTATATCTTCGTTTTTAATTCTGTCATGCAATGATTTTTCCACACATTCGTCTGAGGGAGCGCATTTCAACAGCGTTCACTCTGCTTTCATCCTTTCTTTGCCAGTTCCATGTTTCGCTTCCATACATTCGTGTCGGTGCCAGCACGCCGTTGTGAACCGCTAGCTTGGCTGTAGGTGTGTGTATTTTTTTTTATTTTTTTTTTATTTATTTCTTAAGTTAGCTTATATTAAAACTAATATAAAGTATTATATACATTTACATCATCTTTATATATTTACATTTCCTTACAGTAACTTAGACATTTATTTTTAAATTCTTTCAGACACTTTTCATTCTTCATACATTCAGGCATCTCATCATACATTTTTAAACCCTTATACATCAAGCAATTTTGCGACTCAGCTCTTTTCAATAATGGTAGTCTTATTTTATCCTTTTGTCTAGTAGCATATTCATGACAATTTTTGTTTAAGACAACTTTATCCTTAAAATATTTTGGTAATTTATCGTGAAAAAATTTATGTATAAATATCAACATATTAAATTTAAGTCTTCTTCTAACAGATAACCATTTTAGTTCATCTCTCATTTTTTTTACATTGCTATATTTATTTTTCTTAAGAACTATTCTCATCGCTTTATTTTGTATAATTTCAAGTTTATTTATGTATATATACTTATTTGTGTGTAGGTGTGTGTGTGCATGTTAAGGTATAGTAACAGACAGCACAGTGGCTCATATTTGGAGGAAAGTGATAATTTGGGAATTAGTTATGGGCCTGATTCACTCGAGTCAAGTGCTTCACGCTCCAGAAACGGAAATTACTATTCTTCGGACGACTGATTCGGTGCAACACTTGTATATACCGACAAGACACGAATACGGTCTGTGAAGTGCGTCATTTAGGGATATAGTGGACTTCCCATTTACGCGGTGGATACGTTACACGTTCCACATAATACCGCTTAAAAAAAGTAAAGATATAATAAAAATATGGTGGATCAAATAGCAACGCAAATGTGCTCCATAGAGCAAAAGCGGGGAGACAGTTGCTGACTGACATCTGTTCGTGTCAAATAAAACCCTTATCCGCACGCCAATGGTGCATAGGGCACTGCGTCTTATAAACGCACTGTTATCTTGATCGTTTACACAGGAAAAAATGATCTTCGCTGGCTTAAGTGTCTAGAAAGAATTCAATGTAAATTGAAGCGAGAAAGTAAAACCCTTATCCGCACCCCAATGGTGCATAGGGCACTGCGTCTTATAAACGCAGTGTCATCGTTCACACATGAAGGGAAGGTGATCAACCCTCCGCTTCAGGTACCAGTCCAGGGTATAATTGAATAAATATCACAGTGAAAAAATAACTTATATTTATTTGACCCCCCCCTGGGAATCGAACCCGGGACCTCCAGAACGGTAGCAGACCATTACACTACGGAGGCGGACATGTAAATTGTGCCGGATAAAATATTGTAAACACGACTAGTTTCGAGAACTCGGCTGTCCAAACTTAAAACACAGTAAGGGACATTTTTTTGTAGTACGTTTTTTTTGCATTTTTGGGCTAAGTAGAATCAACTTCGTCCGAAAATGCAAAAAAAAAACGTACTACAAAAAAATGTCCCTTACTGTGTTTTGAGTTTGGACAGCCGAACTACAGATGTTCTCATCTACACGTGAAAATATAATTAGATTGTATTTTCGGCTTTTGATGGGAGCATCTGTAGTTCTCAAAAATAGCTAACTAAAAAAAAAAACTAACTAACCATCACGCCGCTTCCCCGCAGGGGTAGGCAGAGAGAATCGAACGCCACACCACTCTGTCTTTGCAAACATTCTTTGCCTCTTCTACATTCATGCATCTCCTCATACATACCCGACGATTATTACGACACCTGACCCGGCCGCTTTCAAATATTTGACATACCTGATTGTGCCAAGTTTTCCTCGGTCGTTCTCTGCTTCTTTTTCCAACTACATTCGCCTCATAAATTTGTTTAACCGTTCTTTCTTCACTCATACGCTCCACATGTCCAAACCATCTCAACACACCTTTCTTAATTTTATCGAAAATGCTTATCTCAGCCTTACATTCTTTCCTTATTTCATCATTCGAACATCTATTAAACATCGTTTTGCCACACATTCGTCTGAGGGATCGCATTTCGACTGCATTCAGTCTGCTTTCATCCTTCTTTATTATTTCATCCTTCTTTATTATTCTTTATTCATTTCTTATTCCAAAAATAGCACATCGTATAAATGGTATTGATAATCAACGTTGTGGAACGCAAAGATGATAAATTGAGATCGAGACCTTGTAGAACAGTGGAAGTGGAAAAATCAATTGGTTCCAGTTCTACTAAACTATACATAATATATTAAATTCAATTTAATATATTATGTATATTAAAAGCATTGAAAACATTGTGGTAAGGTAATATTACACTCTCCTTACCATCCGTTGTTCACTTTGTGTAATACCACTTTTTTAAACACTTATTTGTGACTACCTGTTTCGGAAAATCATTCCATCATCAGGTCATTAAAATTAAAATTAAATTATTACATTAAAATTATTACGATTTGACATTTCGCTGACTCCCTTCAACAACGTCACATTTCAAAAACTTGATTTTTCAGGAGATCGTTCGGCTACCGTTCTGGAGGTCCCGGGTTCGATTCCCAAGGGGGGTAAAATAAATATAAGTGATTTTTTCAGTCATATTTTATTCAATATTACCCTGGACTGGTACCTGAAGCGGAGGGCTGATCACCTTTCCTTCATGTGTAAACCATCAAGATAACACTGCGTTTATATGACGCAGTGCCCTATGCACCATTGGGGTGCGGATAAGGGTTTTATTATTGTTAATATTATATATGTATATCTTAAAGGCTTCAGCCGTTCAATAAATAAATAAATAAATATCATCGTTGGGTTATCGACACCACACTCTAATTCATAACATACAATTTGAGCGTTCGCAGAGACCACATAACTGTAAGACGCTGTACTAAATAGTCACTCTGCTTACGAACTGCGTCATAATTAATTATGTATACAAACTGTGGACTAGTATCGGATGCGTCAAGACTAGAGGTGCAAGCGAAAGTGTGTAAAAAAGTGTGTCTAACTGTTGTTAGACACCGCCTGTCTGCACCTCAGCCCCCCAAAGCGATGCGATAATTTCATTAATTGATTCAGCAGTCACTTTGTGGTTATATCTATCCATTTTTAATCTAAGTTTTACTTGCCTAGTACCACTTTAAAAAAAAATCTATTGTGACACGTGTTTTGATGCATGCCGCATCATTTTGAACACAGTGACGGTGTTTTAAAATGGCGAGGAAAGTATCGAAACACGTGTCACAGTAGATTTTAAGAAAAAGTGGTATTTACCATGTAAAATTAAAATTAAAACAACTACTACTACTACTGCCATCACGCCGTTTCCCCGCAGGGGTAGGCAGAGAGGATGGAACGCCACACTCTTCTGTCCTGACATACACTCCTCGCATCCATACATCTAGTCATACATGCCCTCTTTGTCACCGCCACTCTGACTTTTGACACCGCCAGATTTTAGGTTCTGATTGATCTGATCATGCCAAGTCCTTTTCGGTCGTCCACGTTCTGTTTTCCCTCTCACGTTCGCCACATATATTTTCTTAGTCATTCTCTCGGTATCCATTCGCTCCACATGTCCATACCACCGCAAATAACTCTTCCTAATCTTTTCAATTATTCCTCGTTCAGCCTTATATTCATTTCTTATATCGTCTTATATTAAAAACAACAATAATTACATATTAAACTCACTTTATTTTTAATATATTTTTGGTAAGCATTTTATTTATATTTATACCATATATCTATACCATATATATTTTGTCCGCCTCCGTAGTGTAATGGTCAGCACGCTCGTCTACCGTTCTGGAGGTCCCGGGTTCGATTCCCAAGGGAGGTTAAATAAATATAAGTGATTTTTTCACTGTAATATTTATTCAATATTACCATGGACTGGTACCTGAAGCGGAGGGCTGATCACCTTTCCTTCATGTGTAAACGATCAAGATAACACTGCGTTAATATGACACAGTGCCCTATGCACCATTGGGGTGCGGATAAGGGTTTTATTATTATATTATTATTATATACCACATATAGTTTTACTTTTTTTTCTTCCCGTTTTTTATTGAGTTGCGATAGTCTAAAAGTGAAAATAGTAGTTGAATAGTAGTACAATTTAGAAAATACTTAAAAATACAATGGGCAATAATTAGCCATTTTTTATAACATTTCAAATTCTTATTGTAAATATTTACAGAATGGTTACCATCACGCCGCTTTCCGCAGGGCTAGGCAGAGAGAATAGAGCTCCACACCACTCTGCCTTGCAAACATTTTTCGCCTCTTCGACATTCATGCGTCTCCTTATACATACCTGTACATGTTTGTATGAGAAGATACATGAATGCAGATATGAAAGTAGACTGAATGCAGTTGAAATAAGATCATTCAGACAAATGTACCATAAATGTTTGAATGGTGAAATAGGGAAGGAATGCAAAGCCGAGACAAGCATTATCGATAAAATTACGAGAGGTGTGTTGAGATGGTTTGGACATGTAGAACGAATGAGTGAGGTAAGAACGGTTAAACAAATATAAAAGTCCATTGTAGTTAGAAATGGAAGCAGAAAAAGATCGAGGAAAACTTGGCATGATCAAGTATGTCAAATACTTGGACGTGGTCAGGTCAGTAATCGGAATAATCGGCGGGTATATATGAGGCGGGTATATCCGCCACTGTAGTGTAATGGTCAGCACGCTCGGCTACCGTTCTGGAGGTCCCGGGTTCGATTCCCATAGGGGTCAAATAAAAATAAGTGTTTTTTTTCACTGTAATAATTATTCAATATTACTCTGGACTGGTACCTGAAGCGGAGGGCTGATCACCTTTCCTTCATGTGTTTACGATCAAGATAACACTGCGTTTATATGATGCAGTGCCCTATGCATCATTGGGATGCGGATAAGGGTTTGAATGAATGAAAATATATGAGGAGATGCATGAATGTTGAAGAGGCGAATAATGTTTTCAAAGACAGAGAGATTTCATCTCCACCTATCCCTGAAGGAAGCGGCACTATGGTTAGTCAGTTAATTAGAAAAATAAGAATATGTCACACTTTTCGGTCCATCCTGTTCTCGTATTAAGCATTTCTCTAGAGCAAACACTCTTTCTCTAAATGACACACGCTTAATTTGTTAAACTGATCGTAAAACAGTAGGAATTACATGAATACTGAGTTATATTACACATCTTCTTGCCCCGGATGTAATACAATAATTCAACCGGGATATTATACACCGTCTAGGAAAGTTTTAACTAATAACTGCTATTTTTTATTATTATTATTTAATATTAATATAATAATGTAATTAAACCCTTATCCGCACCAAAATGGTGCATAGGGCACTGCGTCATATAACACAGTGTTATCTTGATCGTTTACACATGAAGGAAAGGTGATCAGCCCTCAGCTTCAGGTACCAGTCCAGGATAATATTGAATAAATATTACAGTAAAAAAATCAGTTATATTTATTTGAACCCCCCTGCGAATCGAACCCGGGGCCTTCAGAATGGTAGCCGAGCGTGCTGACCATTACACTACGGAGGCAGACAAATAATATTAGCTAAATTCCATTTAACCGCATTTTTTCGCCTTCGTAGTGTAATAATCAGCAGGCTCACCTACCGTTCTGGAGGTCCCGGGTTCGATTCCCAGGGGGGTCAAATAAATATAAGTAATTTTTTTACTAAAATATTAATTCAATATTACCCTGGACTGGTACCTGAAGCGGAAGGCTGATCACCTTTCCTTCACGTGTTAGCGATAAGATAACATTGTGTTTATATGATGCAGCGCCCTATGCACCATCGGGTGCGGATAAACGTTTGAATATGAAGAAGAAATTACGTTATTCATTGATTTGGAATTGATTTTGTGGAATGACATAATGATTTAAATATAAAATCAAAACCCTCGTATAAGACCACTTTTTGAGTTCATTAATGTAAACACGACTAGTTTCGAGAACATCTGTAGTTCTTGAAACCAGCCGTGATTACATTAATAAACTCAGGAAGTGGTCTTGGAAGTCTTTTATAACACAAATGTTTTATTTTTAAATTGAAATCTAAATTACGTATGTACATTATTAGGATATTTAAGGTGTTCTCATCTTCGGAATTAGAAAACGTCCAAGTTACTCTTTAATCTATCTGCGGCTTATGCAACACCGTTTATCATGTTCCTACGTAGGTTATATATAAACAAAAAAGTATTTCACATACCAGGATTACATCAGGATCGAAAAGGTTATTGGAATGTGAACTGTGAGCACTTACATACTTATCTTCTAGTTTGAACAATAGATAATTCTTTAAACCATTATTTTCCTAGAATCAACTACCTTTTTTATCTTTAGACGTATCCATTAGATTATGTGCCGTTTTACATACTTTCTTAACGGATTTTACAAAAAAAAACATGCACTATGGGTGTTTTAAAACAATCTGAGTACATGTTGATCTTTAGTCCGACCTATGATTAATATTTTAACTCATATGATAAATATTTTCAGGATGTGTAAGAACAGCATGAAATCAAAGTAACTTTATTCATTAAGTGTCGGGTTCTGTTTCCGTGGTTAGTGTCGCAGACTCTTAAGTTAGAGTTTCTCGGTTCGAACCCACTCTCCCACAATTTGAAACCTATTTCTAATAATGAGCCGCTTAGACTCACAGAAATAGTATGAAATTGAAATATTTGTGCTTAATGAAATAGACATCAATAATGTTTCTTTTAACGTGACGTCTATTTGAGTATTTGATAAAGATAAAGAAAATTTCTGTTATTTGATAAAAACATGTTATGTAAGTTTATTATATAGTTATAATTTTATGTACATTACAGTTTTATGTACATTGTACAGTGAAAACCTGTAATTGGAATTTTATTATATAATATTTTATTATATAATATTTTTTTTGTAAATATTCTGTTGGTTTTACAATAGATAAATAAAATAAAAAATAAAAAAAAGTTATTAATAAAAACAGAAATATTTCTTTTTTCATATTTTTTTTTTATCTCTCTTTAGTAGGAATATAATATTTAACTCCCTAATTAGTAGCAAATTAGTAGGGACATGATCAGAACTATCGAATTTCCAGAGTTTAACGTATTTTTTAAATTACAAGAAAATGGGAATACAACATGAATAATAATAATTTCATTTTTAATATTTAATAAAAAGTGCCTTTTGCATCATAAACTACGAAATACTTGATATAACTACACCCCAAAAAATGCATCGTTCAAGTTTCTCAAAAAACATATGTATGAAAAATAGTGTACCAAGATACCAACTATGGGTAAAGCGCGAAACCCAGTTATTTTTTTATTTTGTTTTTTTTTTTTACATTTGTTATTTTTGAATGGTGCGTAGAGCCCAATTTAAAATAATTAGCCTTATGAATTTATCTGTCTTCATAATGTAGTGGTTAGCGCGTTAGGCTATCGTGCTGGAGGTCCCGGGTCCGATTCACAGGAGGATTAAAACAAAATATTGTGTTTTTTTTTATTTTTTATACCTGAATAATGCATTTTACATTTTGATATCTCAACATAGATGAAGAATAAAATGTATGTTTGGGAATTTACAATACTTATGACCTGTCTGTCTAGTCTGGATTAGTGCTCACTTTACACAAGTGTAACATTCACCATGATTAACAACCACACTTCTCGATTTTTTGGAACTCATAAGTATACATAAATCTCATTTCGCTTTACGTTGGAGCTCACTGGAGTCATTTATGGTTGGTTTGAAAATATTTTACTAAGCAGATTTTATTCAGATGAAAATATGTTATTCAGATGTATGTAAGATCCTAAACGGATTATTTTACATACTGGGAGAAGCCTGAAAAATGTTTTATTTTTATATGGAGCTTAGAATTAGACCAGTTATTTTAAGTGGTATTACACAAAGTGAACGATGAATGATAAGAAGAGTGTTATCGATTTGGTATGAATTCGTGGAATTACATAATTTAAATAGAACTATAAACGTTCTCAAAACTATGGTAGACGTGTTTACATTAATAAACTTAAAAGTGGTATAATACCACTGTTTTTCTTTTAAGCTTAGATCTTACTGTCATTTACACTGATATATAAAAACATGCGTGTAATTGAATGCAACCTTGTGTCGAAATTTCAAAGCAATCCGTGAAGAAGATGTAAGATATTTTACCAAGTAACATTAACATGCATCAATTCATGCGTGTAATTGAATGCTACGTTGTGTCAAAATTTCAAGGCAATCCTTGGTTAACATTAGGACATTTTAGATTTTGCACAAACTCACATTTATATTTTCATTTTTGCAGATAGATAAAAACACTGCGTATTTGAATACGACGTTGTGTCAATATTTTTAAGAAATCGGTTATTAACTTGATAGTTTTGAGTAAGTATAAACCAAAAATTTTCTTTTTTTTTATTGTGTAAGATACATTCATCAAAAACGCGTCTGAATTCAATTGCAACGTTCAAAAAACGTTTTAAATTTCAAAGCATTCCGTGAATTACTTTGAGAGATTTAAATATTATTATTATTATTTTATTTTTTTGACATCTCATCAAAGATGAAGAAGAATATGGAAGTCTGGGCATTTACGGGGCTGACGACCGTCATAGGCTGGTTTAAGTGATCACTTACCAACACCACCAGCCTATGACGGTCGTCAGCCCCGTAAATGACCAGACTTCCATATTCTTCTTCATCTTTGATGAGATGTCAAAAAAAAATTATATGAAAATAACTCCTGTAATTGGAGATAATCCAGATTTTGTGAACAAGTATTTGGACACAATCAAAATGTTGTAGAGAGATTTAAAGTTTTGCACAAACGAACAAAAATATTTTAATTATATTCTTAATATTATTTTTATTTAAAGCATTAATTTTGTATTTTTTTAAATAAAAAGAAATATTTGTATTTCTATTATTTACACAAATATTTCAATTTCATACAATTTTTCTGAGCCTAAGCGGCTCATTAATAGAAATAGGTATCAAATTGTGGAAGAGTGGGTTCGAACCGAGAAACTCTGACTTAAGAGTCCGCGACACTAACCACGGGACAACAACCCGACATGATACAGTATTATAAAGTTTTCAACGTTCTACAGACTGACAAATAGTTTCAAATGTCATATTTATGTGGTTTTAAAAGCAAATTAATTCATGTTTAAATTAATTAGCGGGTATTTTATTCAGCTTTAAATTATAGGGATCATTCAAACAGGGATTTTAAGAGTTAACGTTTTTTGCCAGTACACCGACGATATATAGATTGTCAATTTAAAATACCTCTAAACTGCATGGCCTTGTTATGTCTTCCTCTCGTTCCGGAACCAGCATCAGCAAACTCCACAAAATAATTGAAAATCACCAACAGCAATACCAGCTGGAAGCTCAATATTATGACACAACTAGATTTCTTGTAAACATTCCTGTTCTTCATGATATTCTCCTTTATGTTGCAACACTTTTCAGCTTCCGGTGAAAACCGGAAGCGCTTTGTCATTGCGCAGTTCGAATTCCGATCTATGACAGTCTTTTTCAAAGACGCCGTCATCTTTTTGACGACCCTACCCATCGCGGCACGTAAATTTGACGAAAAATTTACAAAATTATCTTTTCATTATTATTGATTTTTTTCAATATAAACCCGTTTGCTTTCTACCCTTAAAATCATTTTTGTGCAAACATTTTAACAGGGTATATTTGTATTATATTATTAAAATATAAACATCACTTCACTGCACTTTATAAAAATTTACAAATTAAATAAAATCACGTTCAAATACTTTAATTTTTAAATTGTTTTATGTATATTTTAAACTGTTATTAATCGAACTCGCTGTATCCGAAATTGACTGTTTTTTTTAGGTGGCTATTCACATGGGTGTCGAGTTTTGAATTCGCGTATTATTTTGGAATTTTGATCTGAAATTGACTCGCGTTCTGTGCGCATGTGCGACGCCAAGAAATCTCTTCGACCGACTGACCAACATCGGTTTATCGGCCAAGTTTATGGCCTCGTCTCGACAGTGCTCAGCTATTTTTCCAGTAACAGTCACTTTGCAGAAAGCGACACACCATATCCTCTGAATTTATTCAGTTGCCTAATTAATACCATGTCTCTTTTTCCTTTGTGCCGTTGAATCGTTCACCGGTTGTGTGGTTAGCGCGCTGCAAGGGACAGTAATACACGTACAGTGGAATTTCTTTACTTACCTCTTTCTCCGAGCATACTCACTTATCTCGTTACAGACCTGACATTGGTTTCACAATAGCCAAATTAGAGTATAATTTATTTTGTATTTTAAAAACATGAAATTGTAACATTTTGAGTGTGTCTAAATACTTGTTCATAAGTATTTAAACACACTCGAAATGTAGTAAATAAATTATCTGGTCAAATTATAAGCTTATTATTATATTATAAAACCATATCCGCTCCCTAGGTGGAGCATATAATAAAATAATATATAATAAAACCCTTATCCGCACCCCAATGGTGCATAGGGTACTGCGTCATATAAACGCAGTGTTATCTTGATCGTTTACACATGAAGGAAAGGTGATCAGCCCTCCGCTTCAAGTACCAGTCCAGGGTAATATTGAATAAATATTACAGTGAAAAAATCACTCATATTTATTCTTACCCCCCCTGGGAATCGAACCCGGGTCCTCCAGAACGGTAGCCGAGCGTGCTGACCATTACACTACGGAGGTGGAGCATATGGAGTCCACAAACTGTCTCCAGGCTTTTCTGTCGGCTGCCAGCTCCCTTGCATCCTCCCAAGTCAGATCCGCGTCCCGAAGTTCTGACGAGAACTGCCGACGAATTGTCAGCAGTGGTCGTCCTGGGCGGCGCGAACCTGATGCCTTGTAAAAGGGGCAAGCTTGTTTAAGGCTCTCAGAAGGCATGCGGAGTACATGGCCAAGCCAACTGAATCGCCTTTTCTTGACGACAGTTGTGACCAAGATTATAAGCTTAAATAATAAAAAAGAAAATGATATTTTCTGGCGTTTCTCGTGTGTGTGATTATCATCCAGACCATTTATATAACGCCATTTTCATAAGGTTACCAACCTCAAGGGTGCTTCATTGTAATTGCATTGCGGAAATGGAGATGTTGGGAATAATTTGGCAACCAGATGCGTTTTTAGTTTTTTATCAACAAGGATAGTAAATTCCCAGAACTCAAGCGTTTTAATCAGAATGCGCAGAGCCGCGCTCAGGGCTCGACGTGTCCTTACGCTCGATTTTTTTTTAAGTATTTATATTGGAAACTTTTTTGTAGAATAAACATAGAAAACAAATTTTTGTACTTAAAAAAAATATTACTTTTTAATTGCTCTTTTCTTTTCAAAACTATATAATTATTTCTAAGGAAAACTTATTTTTCCTTGTTTTAAGAAACAAATTATTCACGTAAAATGTTACCTGAATTCAGAGAAAATAAAGGTGCGATTAACGAATACTTGGCCTTAATATGTTCAATAATTCTATACCATGTATTGACATCTCAAAATAGATCTATACATTTTATAATATATATATATATATATATATATATATATATATATATATATATATATATATATATATATATATATATATATATATATATATATATATATAATATAAAATTTCGATTGTAAAACCGTCTTTACTCCTATCAATTTCGTATTGACAATGTGAAAACGATCTAAACCTTTATGGCACTTTGTAGAAATATCCACTACGCACATGTATTAAAAAAAATGCGCCTGTCAAATTGTTCGTATTTTTTGCTAAATAACGTATTTTAGTTGCATTTTTATTATTTTTTTCTACCTTCGAGGAGAACAGGAAGAGAAAAATTGCAAAATACTACACTAGTTTTATATCTGTTAATATTTTTTAATTCAATTTAAAAGGGCCATGATTTTTCTTAACGTATTGTTATTAATTGTTTTTATTTATAAATATGAATATGCCCTAAAAGAGGCTCTTACCAGTACGTGTAAATAAATTTTGAAAACGCTCTAATATTTTTTTTTATTTTTTTTTACATAAACTGTTTTCATTCATTTAAAAAATATATAAAAATGGATTTTAAAAAAATTCAAAGACCCACCAAGCCACCTCGTGTGTCTTGTCCGTGGAGTTCTTTTTACATAGGTTTTTTTTATTGTTTCTAACTATTTAAATCTATTATTTTTTTATAAAAATGGCTAATCATATCCAACCATATTTTTACAATCTTTAATAAAATTTTACGCCTATTATTTTAAAACTAATTCAACAACATAATGATAAATGAAGAAAAAGATGTTTATAAAAAGTAAATCTTCTTCATCTTTTTAAACCCTTAAAGCATCCCAATGTTGCATAGGGCACTGCATCATTTAAACGCAGTGTTATCTTGATTTTTAACACATCAAGGAAAGGTGATCAGCCCTCCGCTTTAGGTACCAGTCCAGGGTAATATTAAATAAATAAAAAATATATGGTATATTTTAAATACTCAACCACGCATTGCATCTCCTTATATGTACCCACTAATTATTTCGACTCTGACCACTAATATTTGACTTGCTTGATCATGGCAAGTTTTCCTAGGTCTTCCTCTGCTGAAATTTCTAATTTGGTTTTACAGTTCTTTCCTCATTCTTTCGTTCCACGTTTTTAAATTATCTCAACACACGTTTCTTAATTTTATCGATAACGCTTATCTCAGACTTGCATTATTTCCTTATATCACCATTGGAACATCTATCATACATCATTTAGCCGCACTGAGAGATCGCATTCCGACTGCATTCAGTCTACTTTCATCCTTCTTTTGCCAACTCCATGCTTCATTTCCATACATCATGGTTGGTACAAGGACTACACTGTGTACTGCCAGTTACGCATTCGCTGCGAGACTTTTAATTCGAGTAATAATCTTCTTCTTCCTCTATGTTTACTCCCTAGGTGGAGCATATCGCTCACTCCTTTCAACAACGTCATAAATCAAAAAACTTGATTTTTCAGGAACTCGTTTTTAAACTTTAAGAATATAATAAAATGTGTTAAAAATAAATGTCAAGCCACTTATTGAACCCTTTTACTGTGCAACAGATCTCTTTAGGTAAAACCTGAAGGTTTTTTTTCCATTTGAAAAATATTAAGTATATTTAAAAAAAATGATTAAAAAATACCTTTTCGTCAAAATGCAAAATCAACACTTTCTGCCCTGTAGCGGGTAAATATTAAGTTAAAAATATGCCGCTTTTGCTGAGATACAGTACATTTCCTGGGCATTCCGAAAACATGCACAACTGAAAATTGACGATTTTTTATTTATGACGTTCTTGAAAGGAGTGACGATATGGGTAACGCATGAAAAAAATATTGAATCCTATATAAAAAATATAAAAATATTAAATCCTCGTGTCTCGACGAGTAGTTATAGGATTTCAATCTTTTTTTACATATCCTAGTGTCATTATTTGGCGTTTTATCCTCTCCAACTACCCCCAGGTAAGCAGGCAGAAGGTTAACGTACATCCTAGCACCCGCAGTGATTATTATTTTCCATCAGTATATGAATGGGAAGTAAGGTGTCGCTTCTCATAAACCAGTTTTTTATAAGACAAACACTTCTTCGTGGTTTATCAATATGGGCTGAAACAAAGTCATCGATTATTCGAAAAATAAGTTTAAAGATTTTATTACAAATGTGTTGTAATGTGTTCGAGCACATAAACAAAACATCCAACATCCAACGTGTGTCGGGTTGTGGTCCCGTGGTTAGTGTCACGGACTCTTAAGTCAGTGCTTCTGGGTTCGAACCCACTCTGCCACAATTTGATACGTATTTCTAATAATGAGCCGCTTAGGCTCACACAAATAGTGTGAAATTGAAGTTTTTATAAATAAAAGAAACACAAATATTTATTTTCATAAAATGTTAGAGACGCCTGAAAACATGATTTTTGTACAGCGCATAAAAATTGAAAATTGTTCCAGAAAAACACATGTTTTTTTTACCATTTGTGTTTATTTTATTATACCGACTAGTTTCGGAAGCTTTGTTTTCATCTTCAGGTCTAAATATAAACTAAAAAAATAATAAAATAAACTCAAGTGGTAAGAATCAAGTGTTTTTCTTTTTCAATGTCTTACTACAAAGTGAATGGCACAACAATAAATAAAAAATTTAAATCAAGTTGCATCGAATTTTACATACATTTAAATACGGTTCTTTGCTAAATATTTACCAAGTAAAACTTTTAAAAAATCTGCATTTTCTTGTGTCGGGTTGTTGTCCCGTGGTTAGTGTTACGGACTCTCGAGTCAGAGTTTCTGAGTTCGAACCCACTCTACCGCAATTCGATACCTATTTTAAATAACGAGCCGCTTAGACTCACAGACATACGGTGGAACCTTCCATAATGAGCATAATTCGTTTCAGAATCTTACTCGTTAAGCGAAAAAAAAATCGGCTTACAAGTGAATATCGTGAAAAAGGGACTTACCCTTTCTTTGTAACCAATTACGCGAAATGTAGCTCGTTAAGGGAGCAAATTTTTCACTTTTTTTGCTCGTTATGCGATTACCCGTTATGAGAGGTAGTATGAAATCGAAGTGTTTTTGTAAATAATAAAAACATTTTTTTTATTATTTTTTTTTCAACATAAATTGCATATTTTAGAAATGAAACAATAACTAGAATTGACAAAATTGTCCACAAGCAGTGTGTATTGCGCGTGCATACTTTGCGTCGAATGTACCGTAACGCGTGAAATGTGGGTCGCCGTGTCTATACCACACCGAGCGAGTGTGTATAGTGTATACCTACGTATCACCACCACATTCTGGGTGTGAGCTGTATACAAACATACATGGAAACCCACCCGAGGCACCGCCATAACGACAATCCTCATTCGTTCTCCAACGTAACGTTTTCATTGATTGATTCTGCAGTCACTTTGTACCGTCCGTTCATATTTATTTTACCTCTGATTTATTTATATTCATGTTTATTTTATTTTATTTTACTTATGTTCATATTTATTTTACTTTATGCATATTTATACTATACATATTTGTTTTATTTATGTTCATATTTATTTTACATCTGATTTATATTAACAAAAAAAACATAACAACAACAGGTAAAATAACTGTAGATTCACTATCGTAATAAGAATCCATTTTTAAATCCTTAAATAATAAAAATAAAAATGATATTTTCTGGCGTTTCTCATGTATGTGATTATAACCCAGGATTCGGACATCACATACTAATAAAAGAGTTTCTGCTTGATAAAAAGGCCTCTTTTCATCTCACCAATAGATGTCTCTAGTGAAGTTCTAGTGATTCAAGAATACCATAATGTTTCAAAATTGGTTAATATATATAGAACTTCCAAGAATTTGAGAAGTGTGGTTGTCAATAATGGGTAGAATTGGGGAATGTTACACGTGTGTAAAGTGATCACTTAAACCAGCCTATGACGGTCATCAGCCCCGTAAATTCCCAGATTTCCATATTCTTCTTCACCTTTGATGAGATGTCAAAAAATAATATGGAAATAAAATATTTATTTATTATTAGAAGAAATATATTAAAAATAATAAAATAAATCTACTTACGAATCCTATTTGATATTTTAGTAAAGTATTTATATGTCCGCCTCCTTTTGTCCGCCTCCTAGTGTAATGGTCAGCATGCTCGGCTACCGTTCTGAAGGTCCCGGGTTCGATTCCCAAGGGGGGGTAAAATAAATATAAGTGATTTTTTCACTGTAATATTTATTCAATACTACCCTGGACTGGTACCTGAAGCGGAGGGCTGATCACCTTTCCTTCATGTGTAAACAATCAAGATAACACTGCGTTTATTTGACGCAGTGCCCTATGCACCATTGTGGTGCGGATAAGGGTTTTATTATTATTATTATTTATATGTATCATGAGAATACTTGAATAATTTTGTTATAATTAGTTAACATGCGGAAAGTTGCTGTCATTATTTCTACCTCTGTCGAAAGTATCCATGCTTTTGACAAAATTAGCCTCCCTGACGAAGTTCGTTTCTTAGCGGTCGATTGGCGAACGAAAAACGTTGGTGTTCATGCTGTCCGGCCTTCATATTAGTATAAAAGAGAGCCTTTCCTTGTATATTTGACATTCAAACAGCTGTAAATACGTATGAACAAAACATTCACATTCATAACGGAGAGAATGATAATAAGAAAGTGATGACATCGAATTAGAGAACTACTTTTAAGACATGTTTTTAATATATTATTTATTACAGGGTTCTTCATCTTGGTAACCGGGATAAAATACCCCAAATGGGGTAAAAAAGATTTTTTTTTGGGTAATAAGAGAATTTTTAAATTTGCTGTTTCATAAACGTATTAGTATTTTTACAAACGTAAACAATTCAGGTCTGTGCGATAGAAATCGATTAAATGCCAAAGACTGTATTCAAATTGCTCTTACATAAAAAAATCCAATTTAGAATTAAATGTATCAAACACGAAACGACATCATTTCTCCAAAAACTGAAAAGGAAACCTGAAAAGCTAAATTTTCGTTTGTTCCTATTTGAGAATTTTATTTTGTTTGTCTATTATATATTTTCTATTTTCACGTAACTTTTTTTTTAATTTTTCTGTGTAAAGTAATTCAATAGATAATGTTTATTTAAAATATACATCGATTGTCTTCTTTTCAAAATTAGGGGAGGGGGTGATATCGACATATGCAAAAATATTCTAGGGGAATGGTCAAAAACGTTACCCGACAGCTGGTTTAAATAAAACAACAATTCATCATCGATTAAAGGGTGATATATCGCTCACTCCTTTCAACAACGTCATATAATCATAAAATAAATCGACGATTTTCAGTTGTGCATGTTTTCAAAATGCCCAGAAAATGACCTATATCCCAGCAAAAGTGGCTTATTTTTAACTTAATATTTACCCGCTACAGGGCAGAAATTATTGTTTTTGTATTTTGAAGAAAATGTATTCTTTAATATTTTTTTTAATATACTAAATATTTTTCGAGTGGAGAAAAAAAACCTTCAGGTTTTACCTAAAATGGTCTGTTGCGCAGTAAAATGTACTATAAGTGGCTGGATATTTATTTTTAATACATTTTATTATATTCTTAAACTTTAAAAACGATCTCCTGAAAAATATTTTTTTTTGATATATTACGTTGTTACAAGGAGTGAGCGAAATGTCAAATATGATTAACATACAACGGCATTTGCAGAGATTATAGTATTTACCGATACAGTGATTAATTTTGCGCCATCCTGTACAACTAATTCGCTTTTATGTAAGGTAGGTACCTACCTTTTTGAATATAATTGCCCAAATTATAGAGTCGTGTTCATATTTAACTAAAATGTCAGAGAAATTCAACGTAAATCACACTATACATTTTTTTTTCTTCTCGGGCGCCTGCCTTCATTTGTTCAATGTTGCAAGTAGGCCAACGTTTTGTTTGTCATTTTCTTTTATTCCTTTTTTCACCTGTTCTTAATTTCGCTGGCAACACTGCCCATCTGGTTTGCCGCCAATTTGCGAACGGTCGCCATGTTTTTTGCGCACTTTTCAAGATGGCAGACGTCTTTCATTCAACGTTTTTTTTTGCGGAATCTCCGATTTCTCCGTGAGATATTGTAGATTGATGTTTTAAAGATGCACTCGAGTTTCTGATATATATATATATATATATAATATATATATATATATATATATATATATATATATATATATATATATATATATATATATATATATATACATATATATATATATATATATATATATATATATATATATATATATATATATATATATATATATATATATATATATATATATATATATATATATATATATATATATATATATATATATATATATATATATATATATATATTTATATACTACTACTACAATCACGCCGTTTCCCCGCAGAGGTAGGCAGAGAGGATGGAGCGCCACACTTTTCTGTCCTGCCAAGTCTTTTTCGGTCGTCCTCGTTCTGTTTTCCATCTCACATTCACCACTTAATCATTCTCTCGTTATCCATTCGCTTCACAAGTCCATACCACCGTAAATATCTCTTTATAATCTTTTCAATTATTCCTCGTTCAGCCTTACATTCCTTTCTTACATCTTCGTTTTTAATTCACACAATGACTTTCCACACATTCGTCTGAGGGAGTGCATTTCAACAGCGTTCACTCTGCTTTCATCCTTCCTTTGCCAGTTCCATATTTCGCTTCCATACATTAGTGTCGGTACCAGCACGCCGTTGTGAACCGCTAGCTTGGCTTCCATGAATATATTTTTATTTGCAATCACTCTTCTCTCAATATCCTTATCGACGATATTATATATATATATATATATATATATATATATATATATATATATATATATATATATATATATATATATATATATATATATATATATATATTATATACAAACATACAAATATAAACTTAGAATTATAGTACAAATTAAGAGCGAATGTGATATTCATATGTATATATTTATCGCTTTAGATAAGATAAGTAGGTAAATTAGCGCTTAATGTCAATTTTCTCTCTTCACAGCACGTTATAGTAAATTTCCCTTGCACGTTTGGAATTGAACCCGTGACCCCGGCGCGAAAGCAAACGCGTGTCCACCTCGCTACCGAATCGGGGTCGGATGCAGGCTGAAAATAGTAATGAGTACTCGACGAGCGAAATGACTTTCTACTTGTATTAAATGGTAAAAGTAAATCTTGTCAATAAATAATCTATTTACTGTCGTCGAATTTTAATTAGGTGTGATTTTAAAAGACGGTGGTTCTCAAAGTTTGAATTTACCCAAGGACCAACATGCAAAAGGATAGCAAAACAACATGCACTAAAGGCAGAGGTCTAAGGTAACATGCACTAAGGTGTAAAAGGATGAAAAACCTACCTTAACTGACTAACTAACTAACCACCACGCCGTTCCCCGCAGGGGTAGCCACAGAGAATAGAACGCCACACCACTCTACTCTATCTTTGAAAACATTCTTCGCCTCTTCCACGTTCATGCATCTCCTCATACATACCCACGGATTGTTTCGACTCCTAACCTGACCGATTTCAAGTATGTGCCAAGTTTTTCTCAGTCTGCCTCTTCTCCTTTTTCCAATTACAATCGCCTCATAAATTTGTTTTACCGTTCTTTCCTCACTCATTCGTTCTACATGTCCAAACCATCTCAACACACCTTTCTTAATTTTATCGATAATGCTTATCTCAGCTTTGCATTCCTTCCTTATTTCACTATTCGAACATCTATCATACATCGTTTTGTCGCACATTCTTTTGATTGATCGCATTTCGACTGCATTCAGACTACTTTTATCCTTCTTTTGCCAACTCCATGTTTCACTTCCATACATTAGGGTCGGACCCAGGACTCCGTTGTGCACTGCCAGTTTAGCTTTCGCTGATTTTTATATAATATATATTATAACTGCATATTTAATTGATTTCAGTGCACCTACCTTAGTGGCCAGTAAATATACTTAAACATTTTGAGTGTGTCCAAATCTGGATTATCTCCAGTTAGGAGTTATTTTAGTAAAATTTAAAAAGAAAAATTAATATCACAACAAAGCGACTGCCGAATCTATTAATGAAAGAATAATAAATTTAAAAAAATACAATGATGTTATACATGACGAACGAAACAAAGTTGCGTTCGCTTTGTGTTTTTTAGCACATCACTAGGGATACAAGGAATCGACCTTATCTCTTTCTTTGCGAATTTTTCGTTCAAACTTTTGCAAATTCTAGAAATAAAATATTAATAATTTCCTAAATCGTTTTTACCTCATTTCATATTTTATGCTCTATAAACATCGGAATTGACAGTTCCAGTTGTCGAATAAAATTTTTAATAAAACGTCTGTTACGCCATAAAAAACCCATGCAATAATCGTCAGTTAGAGTTTAAACTTTCACCTTTTGTAATCCTAGAGAGTAGCTTTGTTGAATGTTGGGTAAACTTCAACCGGGGATTAGGACGTGCAAATTGTACGGAGTAATCGATGGGTGTCTGTTAAACTCGGCTGTAATCGAGACGGAAGGTAGATGCAATCTGAGAACTGTCAAATGTAGGTTGACGTTTGTGTCAGGGTTGCCAGTTTATTATAATTCAGGGCTCCATACGGTAAGTCGAAAAAGTTTCACATATATAATTAATCTTTATAAACAAAATTTCTTAAACTTTTGGTGGTATGGACACGTGGAGCGAATGGATAACGAGAGGATGAATAAGAAAGCATATTTGGCCAGTGCGAATGGGAAAACAGATTGAGAACGACCGAAAATGACTTGCCATGATCAGATCAATTAGAACCTAAAACCTGGTGTTGCCGAAAGTCTGCGTGATCGGAGGGCATGTATGACTAGATGTGTGTGCACGTGAAGGAGGCTAAGAGTGTACTGCCTACCCCTGCGGGGAAATGGCACGACGGTAGCAGTTGTATTTAGGTAGTAATAAGGATTTAAAACATTTTAATAATCGTCAATTTAAGAAAATTTCATTTCATAAAATCATTTCGTTAAATGAAGAAAAAATGCTCTACCTCAATCTTAGGTGGTGCTGAGAACACGCATGTGAAAGGATGTAAAACACCCAAAAAAGTGGTGTGATAGTCAATTTGTGGTGGATTTATCCATTTTTACATGTTGAATAACTTTTAAGTGGGGAAACCCATATTTGTGAACACGTAAAAAAGTCAAATTATTTTCAAGCGTCTCCCAGTATGTAAAATAATTCAGCAAGGATCTTGCGTACATTTAAAAGGGTCTCTCCTTGTTAAAATCTTACTAAATTGACTTAGGAACTTGCACATGAAGCAACGGAAAAATTATATATAGTATATATATATCTATATAAATAACAATTTTAACTAACTAACTAACTAACCATAACGCCGCTTCCCCGCAGGGGTAGGCAGAGAGAATAGAGCGCCACACCACTCTGTCCTTGCAAACATTCTTCGCCTCTTCCACGTTCATGCATCTCCTCATACATACCCGCCGATTGTTACGACTCCTAACCTAATTATGAAATGACTCCTAACCTATTAATGAAATCACATAAAAAAATATATTGTGACAGTTGTTTCGCCTTGTTAGGGCATTATCAAACATTTCATTTTAAAAAATCTGTGTTCGATTTAAAATTAATACATAAAATAAAATTAAATAGTTGCAGTTCATCGTATATTGAGCCTTAAGATGTCAGAATTGCCAACCCTGTTTGTTTTATAACACTTAATAGTTGCATAGAAGTGATCATTTTAATAGAAAGCTAATAATACCTGTGTGACTGTGAGAACGCGGACCATTTCCTACCTTCTCGGTAATTCTATTCAAATCGATACCAAAGTGAGATCATGGCGGAAGCGTTCTTTTCCTACATAGGATGAAAGCTGATCGCAAATACAAAGTGGGCATGTATCATAACTGCCATTCACGCACTATAAATATAAGAAATCAATTGGGTATCATCATTCGGGAGCCTTAGCTAAGATTGGATAGTAATGGATCTTTGTCAGACGGGAGGAAAATCTCGACGTGCCCTACGTAAAGTGCTCTAACTACATTTTTGTCAATTTTGAGATATTTACAAATATCTACAAATATAAACAAACAAAAAATATATAAAAAATAAATTACGTCTCGTTTTCAGGCGTATAAGACGCTATCAACATCGAATTTTCGAAATGAATTTAACTCCTAAAACGCTAACTGCTTAATTTTGGTAAAGAATAATGTTTTAAAACGATTTGATACATTATTTTATCGTGTTTTTAAATGTATAATACTAGTTTAGAATTTCAGATAAAACCGTTAGTTAATAAATAAAAATACGATGAAAAAATCTTCTAAGCTCTCTCATGTAAAGTAACCGATTTGCAGACAGAGTAGGTACTTTACGTAGGGGCCGTGGATCTAATTTAACATACTCAACCTATGAAGGATTGTGCGAGACTCGTGCAGTGTTTATAACAGCCGACATAATCAATATTTTTATTATTTTCTATTGCAAAATTAGCCTTCGTAAAAACGTTGTTTTCATATGAAACGAATCTACATTACTACTAGCTTTATAAAGCAGATAGATAAAGGGATACGTCTTATAACACACGTTAAATTTCATGACGTATCGCATTGTCCGTTTTTCGTTTTATTAAAATAGCTATGTAAAGTTTAAACCTTCATATCTCCCTTAGTTCTTTACATATTTCAATATGAATGCTACCGATAGTCTTGTGATTTTTAATATTAATTTATTAGCCAATAAACCAACATCATGAGAAATCCCTATTGATGCACTGTATGCGATTTAATACATACTCGCCAGACGCGTATTCTGACATTTTCCACGGGGCGGAATACGCGCTAGGCGCGTGTGGCTTGAATGTGATGATAATGCGTCAAATAAATTAAAATATCATTGTATAATTTACAGTACATATACCATAACAGTATTGTCACAATATTTTTTTTCAGCAATAAAATCCACAATTTATTTTATTTATTTATTATTTTTCGTTCTTCCTAAGAAAATAAAAATATAAAGAACACTCTCCATTCCTCGCCATAACACATCATTCTTCAGTGATTCCTTCTATTTATAAAATAATACAACTTTGTTTTAACCACTTTTTATTGGTACACTTTATCCAACCGGTTTCGACAAGAACCTTGTCATCATAAGGGTTTATGTACTAATTCTAAAACATTGAAATACTCATAGTTATTTTTTTATATTATTTTTTGACATCTCATCAAAGGTGAAGAAGAATATGGAAGTCTGGGCATTTACGGGGCTGACGACCGTCATCGGCTGGTTTAAGTGGCCACTTTACACACGTCAGCCCCGTAAATGCCCAGACTTCCATATTCTTCTTCATCTTTGATGAGATGTCAAAAAATAATATTAAAATAACTCCTGTAATTGGAGATAATCCAGATTTTGTGAACAAGTATTTGGACACACTCAAAATGTTGTACTTATAGTTAGGTTTATGTTAACCTTTACCCTTCCCTTACGATACCAACAACTTCCACGTACTCCGTACACCATATAAAACGTGGTTAAAACAAAGTTGTTTTATTTTATAAAGTTTATAAAATGTGCCACAAAGTATCTACGAAAAACATTCAAGAATATCCTTCTCTGTCCAAGCGGCTAGACAATGGAATGAATTACCTCTACTTGCAAACAAATGCACCTTCTCTAATAACTTTTAAGAAACGTCTGAGATATTACTATCTATCATTAGAATCCTAACTGTCCATCAAACCTCCTCCCTCTACCTCCTTCCCTAAACTCCCTTCTTCCTTTGCCTTCCTTATTATCATCAACTTATGATAATAAGGAAGGCAAAGGAAGTAATTTATGTTTTTCTTATGTTCAAGCACTATCTACCCTCTGAATGCAAACAGCTATATATGGTATCCAATGTCTTGACCAATATCACTAGTCTATTTTTGATTGTTTGGAAGATATTGCTTTTTAGCAATAAGCCCTCCAATGTACTTATTTATTTTCTTTACATGAAGTTTAATAATAATAAAAACCTCATCCGCACCCCAATGGTGCATAGGGCACTGCGTCATATAAACGCAGTGTTATCTTGATCGTTTTACACATGAAGGAAAGGTGATCAGCCCTCCGCTTCAGGTACCAGTCTAGGGTAATATTAAATAAATATTAATAATAATAATAATAAAACCCTTATCCGCACCCCAATGGTGCATAGGGCACTGCGTCATATAAACGCAGTGTTATCTTGATCGTTTTACACATGAAGGAAAGGTGATCAGCCCTCCGCTTCAGGTACCAGTCTAGGGTAATATTAAATAAATATTACAGTGAAAAAATCACTTATTTTTATTTTACCCCTCTTGGGAATCGAACCCGGGACCTCCAGAACGGTAGCCGAGCGTGCTGACCATTACACTACGGAGGCGGACATGAAATTTAACCCTAGATATCTCAACTATATTTGTAGATACATAGTAACCAAACATTCGTCAGGCGGACTACGCAATTAATAACGTGAAAATTATCAAAAGTATTTATTAAAAATAGTAACTGGTTAAGTAAATAGTAAACTGGCAGTGCACAACGGAGTCCTGGTTCCAACTCTAATGTATGGAATGGAGTTGGCAAAAGAAGGATGAAAGTAGACTGAATGCAGTCGAAATGCCATCTCTCAGAAGAATGTGCGACAGAACGATGTATGATAGATGTTCGAATAGTGAAATAAGGAAGGAATGCAAGGCTGAGATAAGCATTATCGATAAAATTAAGAAAGGTGTGTTGAGATGGTTCGGACATGTAGAACGAATGAGTGAGGAAAGAACGGTAAAACAAATTTATGAGGTGAATGTAATTGGAAAAAGGGGCAGAGGAAGGCCGAGAAAAACATGGCACGATCAGGTATGCCAAATACTTGAAAGTGGTCAGGTAAGGAGTCGTAATAATCGGCGGGTATGTATGAGGAGATGCATGAACGTGGAAGAGGCGAAGAATGTTTGCAAAGACAGAGTGGTGTGGCGTTCTATTCTCTCTGCCTACCCCTGCGAAGAAGCGGCGTGATGGTTAGTTAGTTAGTTAGTTAGTAACTGGTTACATGACACTTAAGTTTGGTTTATTAGGAATGAATGTAAGAGACATTCAACAATAAATGCGGTGCGGGGTGCGGGGTGCGGGGAAGTAAGTGCACTTGACTTGCACCCAGAAGGGCGTCGTCTCGTGGACGAATGTTTAGTTTTAGGGTTAAATAAATAAATAAATCATTTTTTTCATATATCGTGATAAGTCGTTTAGAGAAATGTATCGACTTATGTATCATGAACGATGATAAATCCATGACATAACTTTTATAACGCTTTATTCCTTGTAATAATAATAACAGTCGATTATATAGACGAGTATAAAGTGTGTCAAGCATTATCTATCTGTATTTTGTGGTTTGGTTGGTTCTTGGCAGTATTGCCAGTCGTAAAGAAACTGGTCTTGAAAAATTAATTATTACAACGGTAAGCTGTTAGGTACTTCTGCCATTTTTTTAAAAATAATTTTCATTATGTAAAAAAATCTCAGTATAAACTTTGGTATCAAGGTTTTAATTTGAACATTTTAGCATCTCAAAGTATGTACATGGAGAAGAATATGTAAGTCTGATTATTTACAGGAGGTACGATCTGTCATGGGCTGGTTTAGTGGTCACTTTACACAGGTGTCATATTCATCATTCTACCCATGATTACAACTACACTACTCAAATTTCGAAACTCATATATGTATATATATATATATATATATATATATATATATATATATATATATATATATATATATATATATATATATATATATATATATATATATATATATATACATACATATATATTTATATATATACATATATATGTATATATATTTATATATATATATATATATATATATATATATATATATATATATATATATATATATATATATATATATATTCCTAATGGTGCATAGGGCGCTGCATCAAATTGACGCGGTGTTATCTTGATCATTACTTACATGAAGGCAAGGTGATCACTCTTGCGCTTCAGGAACCAGTCCAGGGTAATATTAAATATATATTACAGTGTTAAATCACTAATATTTATTTTCACCCCCCCCCTGGGAATCGAACCCGGGACGGTAGCTAAACGCGCTGACCATTACACCACGGAGGCGGACAAAAAAAAAAAAAAAAAAATATATATATATATATATATATATATATATATATATATATATATATATATATATATATATATATATATATATATATATTCAACACCACTTTAAACATCATAAGTCGAGTTTCCATTGCATCTGTGCCCAAAGGTTATTCATGAATACTGTTAATACCCATTCAGGTTTTTTGTAGTTGCTGATAATGGTCGGATATCGTCAACAAACGGAATACACAATCTAACAAGGTTAAGGTTATTCATAGTTCGTATAGTTGGAGTTTCTATTGCATCCGTGCCCAAAGGTTATTCATGGTTCATACAGTTGGAGTATCCATTGCATCCGTGCCCAAAGGTTATTTAAAGGTTAGTTCATACATACTGTTAAGAAGTATTGATATATTTTTATAATGATCGAATATTGCCATTGTCATCAAACGGTAAGTCGAGTTTCCATTGCATTCGTTACCAAAGGTTATTCATAGTTCATACAGCTGGAGTTTCCATTGCATCCGTGCCCAAATGTTATTCATGAATACTGTTAAGAAGTATTGATATCTTTTGATAATGATCGGATATGGTCCAACACCACTTCATACACCATAAGCCGATTTTCCGTTGATTTTTAAGCACTGATTTTTTTAACAAAATAATGATCATATATAATTAGCAAACGGAATATGGTACTTATTTATTTTTTTACAAAAATGTTAATAATATTAGTATATACTAATTTTATTAACATTTTTGTAAAAAAATAAATAAGTAAAAATGACTAACCACAAAGTAAATGCTTTAAATATTAATAACATTGAGAATATGGTAGTTTAACACCACCTCACACATCATAAATCGAGTTTTTATTGCATTTCGCTCACTCCTTTCAAGAACGTCATAAATCAAAAGTTGTAAATTTTCAGTTGTGTATGTTTTCACAATGCCCAGAAAATGTACTATATCCCAGAAAAAGCGGCATATTTTTAACTTAATATTTACCCGCTACAGGGCAGAAAATGTTGTTTTAGCATTTTGAAGAAAAGGTATTGTTTATTTTTTTTTTTTTAAATATATTTAATATTCTTCAAATGGCGAAAAAACCTTCAGGTTTTACCTAAATAGATCTGTTGCACAGTAAAAAGATCAAAAAGTCGCTTGATATTTATTTTTAATAAATTGTGTTTTATTTTTAAACTTTAAAAAAGTTCTCCTGAAAAATCAGGTTTTTTGATTTATGGCGTTCTTGAAAGGAGTGAGCGATTTGTGAACAAGGTTATTAAAAGTTGGAGTTTCCATTGCATCCGTGCCCAAAGGTTATTCCACTGATGATATGAATACTGTTAACAAACATTGATATCTTTTGATAATGATCGGATATCGTCGGCAAACGGAATAGTCCAACACCACTTCACACACCATAAGCCGAGTTTCCATTGCACAGATGACCCATTGGACTCAATTCGCATTCCCGTGCAGTACCCAGCGCTGCCACATAACCTGCGCTATGTGACGCGAGTGTCACACCATAACACCACATCACACACATACTATATCCATTCGATACGACTTTCACTCGATGCGACTTCTTTAAATCGAGACTCGGCCATCTGCATATCACATATCAGGGATGTCACAAAGGATTTCTTTTTATCCACTTTTAAACGAGCAGTGTTCGCGGACGCATGTGTCGCAGCGCGCCAACCCGAGCACTGCTCGCGTGTTTCAATTCTATTGTGTTTCACAAGATAAACCAAATTTCTATTCTGTATGTATGTATTTAACCTGCACCTTTATTGTTTCTGTAAGCTTGTTGTGTTCTCATCTAATTGATGAAAAACATTCAAACAATTTGTATTGCACTGTACTTCATTTATTGTTATATGTTTTTCATTGTTTGTGAACCATAAATAAATAAAATAAAAATTAAATGAACTAAGCTCGCCAGTTGTCACTTGTTGGTTTTTATTGAAAATTTTACGAGATATTGAGATAATCTCATTAATAGGTGAAAACACAAATGAGAACATCTTCAGTTCTCAAAACTAGTCACGTTTTTATAAATTAACTCAAAAGTGGTCTTAAAAAGTGGTTTATTTTTTGTTTAATTAATTGATTCGGTAGTTACTTTGTGGTAACATCTATTCATTCTTAATAAAAATAGAGTTCGAATGGTATCAAATAAAATAACGGATTGGTTAGTAAACTTCCCGCTGGACGATCAAAAAGATTGTCAATGTTCGCAGTTCCATGTTCAGTCCTCTGGGAGAACTACCAAAAAAAACACTTTGTAAATACTTACCACTTTTTCTTGAAATCTATTGTGACACGTGTTTCGATGCATTCTGCATCATTTTCAAATATTGCGTTTGAAAATGGTGTTGGAGAATAGCGTTTCAAAATGATGATTCAAAATCCGCCAGATCCAATTTTATAAAATTTAAAAATAAATACTCCATAGGAATGCATATTGTGGGTTTTATTGTTTAAAATATTTATATACTTACCTGCTAAAAAATACTTAAAAACAGCGACGTATTTCAAATTCCGCTATATTCATGGATCTTGCCTTCTGACCCATATCGGCCAATCAGAGAGCGGGGATAGGTCAAAAATTAAGATGACGTCATCATCAGTTCGGCTGTCCAAACTCAAAACACAGTAAGGGACATTTTTTTGTAATATGTTTTTTTGCATTTTTGGATTAAGTAGAATCTACTTAGTCCAGAAATGCAAAAAAAAAAACGAACTACAAAAGAATGTCCCTTACTGTGTTTTAAGTTTGGACAACCTAGTTGTGTCTCGTATTTTTTTTTAATACTGAAAAAAAAAAAAATGCGAAAATCCTCTATTTTATAATATTTTGTCTGAAGATAGACAAATCTTTAAAACGTAAATGTTACCCGGAGAATTTTGCATTTTTTGTAAAATCGACTTACATGGATCTGGCGGATTTTGAAAGTAGGCGACAGAAATAAAATACTATAAAAAAGTGTGAAAATTAATTTTCGAACATTTGTGACAACCCTGCTCGTTCTTCTTAAACAAATATTGCAGTATGTAGGTGAAGAGACGTATTATCGGAAAAATGCTAATTATTTTTTTTAACATAAATATATGTAAACAATTTAAAGACGTCTTAATTAGCGAAACTTTCTTTTCGTTGTTTTTCAAGTCTTAGAATATCCATGTAACATTCTTGACTGGGGAAAAATTCATAAATTAATTTAATTTTTACTTTTTTATAGATTTGGCATTCAATTTGTAGAACTCCATTTTAATTTATGTATTAATTTTTAAATCAAACACAGATTTTTTGAGTCTACTAAGTTGTATAGTTACATGAGGACCGTCAGTCCACTTAATCTTCACATTCGTTTGAAAATGCCATAACTAGGCGAAACAATTGTCGCAATATTCATTTTTATGTGTTTTTTTTTTAATAAAATACAATTTAGTAGACTCCAAAAGTATGTGTTCGATTTAAAAATTAATACAGAAATTAATTTTTACTTAGTAAATATCGCCTCCGTAGTGTAATGGTCAGCACGCTCGGCTACCATTCTGGAGGACCCGGGTTCGATTCCCAGGGGGTGTAAAATAAATATGAGTGATTTTTCACTGTAATAATTATTCAGTATTACCCTGGACTGGTACCTGAAGCGGAGGGCTGATCACCTTTCCTTCATGTGTAAAACGCAAAATAAAATGACGCAGTGCCCTATGCACCATTGGGGTGCGGATAAGGGTTTTATATTATATAGTAAATACCATTTTTTTCTTAATATGTGTTTTGAAAATGTATTTATAAGTATAAGTTACACAAACTATATAGTTGTATAGAGTATAAGTTACAAAAAAATATATCGTTATAAGTATAAGTGAATTGTCCGCCTCCGTAGTGTAATGGTCAGCACGCTCGGCTACCGTACCGGTGGTCCCGGGTTCGATTCCCAGGGGGGGGGGGTCAAATAAATATAAGTGATTTTTCACGCTAATATTTATTAAATATTACCCTGGACTGGTGCCTGAAGCGGAGGGTTGCAGTGCCCTATGCACCATTGGGGTGCGGATAAGGGTTTTGAATAAGTATAAGTTAGTTTGTCTTATGATTGAATATGGAATTGCGAACATTGACAATCTTGTTGACCGTTCCGCTGGCATTTTACAAACTAATCCGTTATTTTCTATTTGAGGACATTCTAGTGCATACTATGTTTATATTCCCATAAGTAGATTTTCTATGGCACTGTTTCGTTCATTTTGTAGCAGAGAAAGTAGAATTTCAGCCAAATATACTATGGCACAAAGGAGAGAGAAACTAATATATTTTTTTTATTTCCTTTTTATTTAATTTATGGCTTACGGACGGATTGTCAGATTGAGGCTTTTTTACCACTATTAAACTAGAATAAAATGCACAAGATTATGCTAATCTAACGTGAAAAGGCAATTGACCAGAGGAAGACCGAGAAAAACTCGGCACAATCAGGTATGCCAAATACTTGAAAGCGGTCAGGTTAGGAGTCGAAACAATCGGCGGGTGAATGAGGAGATGCACGAACGTGGAAGAGGCGAAGAATGTTTGCAAAAACAGAGTGGTGTGGCGTTCTATTCTCTCTGCCTACCCCTGCAGAAGCGGCGTGATGGTTAGTCAGTTAGTTAGTTAGTAACTGGTTACATGACACTTAAGTTTAGTTTATTAGGAATGAATGTAAGAGACATTTAACAATAAATCACCCTGGCGGGTGCGGGGTGCGGGGAAGTAAGTGCACTTGACTTGCACCCAGAAGGGCGTCGTCGCGTGGACGAATGTTTAGTTTTAGGGTTAAATAAATCAAAATAAAAATTTCTTATATCGTGATAAGTTGTTTACAGAAATGTATCGACTTATGTATCACTTATGTATCTTCGTCCGCCTTCGTAGTGTAATGGTCAGCATGCTCGCCTACCGTTCTGGAGGTCCCGGGTTCGATTCCCAGGGGGGGTTTAATATAAAGTGATTTTTTCACTGTAATATTTATTCAATATTACACTGGACTGGTACCTGAAGCGGAGGGCTGATCACCTTTCCTTCATGTGTAAACGATCGAGATAACACTGCGTTTATATGAAGCAGTGCCCTATGCACCATTGGGGTGCGGTAAGGGTTTTATTTTATTTATTATGTATCATGAACGATGATAAATCCATGACATAACTTTTATAACGCTTTATTCCTTGTAATAATAATAACAGTCGATTATATAGACGAGTATAAAAGTTTAAAAACAGTAGTTTTGAGATAAACGAGTCTATAATTAACTTACAATGACCCTTTTCGCCAACACGTATCAAATTAACACAATTTTGCGGCTGTTTGTATAATGAATATCTCGGTACAGGAAAGAGATGGAGCAAAATCTGTGATTGTATATGATAGAGGCCAGTTATAAGAATGCTTTGAGCCGTGTTACGCCAAACAGCCGCAACTTGAGTTACGGCTAGTTGCCTTTACACATTAGTAATTTTCCAAAATAAAATTGGAAACAACGTTGAAAATTTCCTTAAGGCGGGATAATCGATAGCCCGTGACTTATTTTTTTTTTTAATCCAGGTAACATTTAACGTACATTGAATTTTTTGTTTAAAGCACCGTTTTTTATTGATTTTTTTTCCTAGAAATAAATAGATGGTTTTGAAAAAAAAAGTTTTATTGACAGGTAAGGTAAAAAAAGGTTTCAAAATTGGTTCAAATATAAAGAACTTCCAAGAATTTCAGTAGTGTTGTTGTCAATAATGGGTAGAATCAATAGTGGGTGAATGTTACACGTGTGTAAAGTGATCACTTTAACCAGCCTATGACGGTCGTCAGCCCCGTAAATGCTTAGACTTCCATATTCTTCTTCATGTTTGATAAGATGCCAAAAAATAATTTGAAATATTTTAGGTTTTTTACGGAGTGTGTGGATGTTTTTGGTGAGAGTATTTTAATGTTTTTTTATGTTTTTGAATTCAAATAAACCCTGATGATGACAAGGTTCTTGTCGGAACCGGTAGGTTAAATTGTTTTAATAAAAAAGTGGTTAAAACTAAGTTATTTAATTTTATAAATATTTTGTTGTTTATTATTGAAATGTTTTTAAGTGCGGATTTTCTAGATATGTCGTTATTAGCAGGGCGTGTATGTACGTGTATCATCCGCTCATAAAACCCACTAATCGCGTTTAGAAACCGAGGAAGTGATCTCGGAGATTATTCATTAAGTGTGTTAATCTCAATGATAATTTCTTACTTTTACGTTTTTACGGGACCTTGACTTCATATCAATTCTTTATTTTAGTGCTTTCACACAAACATCATGGTTAGATTAACGCAGAGAACATCATAGTCTAAGCTTAACTCGAAAGTGCACAGTTTACACCCGCCCTGTGCCAGGCGGGTTTCCCGCAAGGTATCGGACCCTCCAAAATTTTTGTCCGCCTCCGTAGTGTAATGGTCAGTACGCTCGGCTACCGTTCTGGAGGTCCCGGGTTCGATTCCCAAGGGGGGTAAAATAAATATTAGTGATTTTTTCACAGCAATATTTATTCAATATTACCATGGACTGGTACCTGAAGCGGAGGGCTGATCACCCTTCCTTCATGTGTAAAACGATCAAGATAACACTGCGTTTATATGACACAGTGCCCTATGCACCATTGGGGTACGGATAAGGGTTTTATTATTATTATTATTTACGTTTTACTTAAATATCGCCATTTTGCTCAGTTGCGATGTTTTCTTTATAGATTTGGCGTTTAATTTGTAGAACTCCATTTTAATTTATATATCTCTCTCTCTGGTCTCAATCCTGCGGATTGGTCTGTAGCATAACAGATGACATCTCTTTCGCCATTCTCGCATATTTCCGGAAGTCCTCTTTAGCTCCTCATACTTGTACGTCGAGCAGCCTATGTCTTCGTATAAGTCGCTTGGGTATTCGCGGCGTGGGCGTACTCTGGCGTTTATTCCCTCGATCGTCTACATTAAATGTTAAAATCAAAAACATTTTTTTGGTCCTTTTTTTTAACCCAATGGTGGCATAGGGCACTGCATCGTTGAGACGCAGTGTTAACTTGATCGTTAATTATATGAAGGCAGGGTGATCAGCCCTCCGCTTCAGGTACCAGTCCAGGGTAATATTTAATAAATATTTGTGTTTCACTTATATTTATTAGTGTCCCCCTAGGAATCGAGCCCGGGACCTCCAGTACGGCAGCCGAATGTGCTGACTATAAAACTACGGAGGCGGACAAATTATTATTATTAAAAAATGCATACAAATAAATTTTGTGACAATTGTTTCGCCTAGTTATGGTATTTTCAAACGAATGTCATTCGTCATTGGATATTCGTTTGAAAATGCCATAACTAGGTGAAACAATTGTCACAAAGTTTATTTTCATGTGTTTTTTTACAATAAATACAACTTACCTCAGACTCAAAAAATCCGTGTTTGATTTTAACATTTAATATATAAATTAATTATATTATTTATTGATTCGATAATTTAAATACAGTAATAATGTGATGTGTCGTGTTGTGGTCCCGTGGTTAGTGTCGCGGACTCTTAAGTCAGAGTTTTTCGGTTCGAACTTACTCTACCGCAATTTGATACCTATTTCTAATAATGGGCCGCTTAGGCTCACAGGAATAATATGAAATTGAAATATTTGTGTAAATAATAAAAACACAAATAGTTCTCTTTTTTAAATAAAAATAAAACAAAGCACTTGTATAATACCACTTTTTCAGATCTTATTTGTAATGTAATGATCAATGTAATAGTATTTCATTTTGTGATATATTGAAAGCTGTCCCACCGCATGCCCAGATCTGATACAGAAGCATCTAGGCTTCCTGACAGATCTGCTCTTGCTAAGCAATTTTTTTTAAACTAAGTTGGGAAATTTATTGAAAATGTGAAACAACATAAAATTGTATCCCGATTTTACTGTGAATTTACATTTAAAAGCTTTCAATATACCTGTCACTGCCAATCTAAATAATACAAGGCTGTAAGTCCATCACCAAATTTTCTAGAAGTTCATTTTGTGATAGATGATTCGCCTGCAGGTAGACGCTTTACGCTTGTGTTTTTTTCCACTGAATTTTTCCGACGACGCCCTAGTGTGGAGCGAAACAGCTGTCACCGAAATGAAATTGATAGCTCTCAGATATTTTTATAGTCTACTTTTGAATCGATGTAATTTTGGGCCGAGTTGTTCTTTTGCTTGGCTTACATACAAAAAATACGACTTTAAATTGAAAAATGTAATAAATTTTCTAGAATAATGTTTTAAAAAAATGTTTTTTTTTTATATCTGCAGTGACTATTTGTACAATGTTGATGGTTATTTAAAATTTTGCGAGTAATTTTTATTAATAACAAATTAAAGAAACGTATCGTCACAATTCAAAAGCTGCCACATCCGAAACGTTTTTAACTGACGCCGCATATGTAACAAGGGTACAATTTTTTTTAAAATCTTTATAGATTTTTTTTATTTTAACATAGTAGAACTGTAAATTACTTATTGATTTGGCATTAACTTTGTGGAAAAACATGATGATTTCAAGATAAAAATAAAACAATTGTGTATGATCACTTTTTAATGTAAATACGATTAGTTTCGAGAACTACAGATGTTCTCATCACCAGGTGAAAATACACGCTAAGTTTAATGAGTCGATGTACGCAAGTCGAATGTCTACACGGTTTTTGGTGTCAGTTTCCCTTTTTAAACAGTCACACTTAGTTTTTTAAAACGCCTCTCTAGCATACCCGCTAATCTAACGAAAGTTTCGTTTTTGACCCGATAAAATCTCTCGCTACTGATAGTATCTTTATTAAACTTAAATTTTATATTAACATAAAACAAAATCAAGATAAAATCACGAAACTGGTTCCCGGATTCAAATCGGAACGGAGAAATTGTATGAAATAGTGATGTAGAAAAGCGTTCGTGTTTTGACTGGACGCGATTTGAATAACAAGTTGAATTAGAAAAAAATAGCAAACAAACCTAATGCGGTGTTTGGATTCAGCAAACGAAATTTGAGGCAAACAGAATTCAATTAACCTGTCGTTGTTTAAATAATAATTGAATAAAACAATCATTGCATTCCGGTAACTATGACTTTCTACCTATACAGCTCAATAAAAGGCCTTTGTCAGGATTTTGGATTATTGGCTGATAAATTAATATGAAAAATCGCAAGACTATCGTTAACATTCTTATTGAAATCTGTATTGAACTAAGGGAGATATTAATGTTTAAACAGATATTTGAATGAAACGAAAAATGTGCGTTCGCATACGTCATCAAATTTCCGTCATCGAACGTTTTATGGCGTCATATGGTTTATTGTCTATGGTTTATAGAGCTGTAATAGTAGTAGTGTGGATTGTTTGTTTACCACTACACTGCCATTTGTGTTATACAAATATGAGGGGAGAGGGAGGGTGGGAGGGTGGACCATAGACATCAACAAATAGAGCTGCCAATAATTTAGCAATGTTACCAATATTAAAATAACTCCATCGTTTCTGTGACGTCATTCATTGCCAACTTACGAAAATAACGTTTTTTCGAAGGCGTATTTTCCAAAAGAAAATGATGAATGAAAGTATTAATTAAATTGGCTGTTTTAAACACTTCACGAGTCTAATACAATCCTTTATAGGTTGAGTATGTTAAATTAGATATTCTTCCCGTCTGACAAAGATCAATTGACTTAAAATTTCAAGTTTCATTAATGGATCATTGTCAGACGGAAGGAATATTCACGCACCGATCCGAAGAAAGATGGACAAAAGCACAAGCCAATCCAAGCCAATCATATGCTAACTGACGTGCCGGACGGTAAAATTCCGTGTAGTGGACAAACGCCCATAAGCTATAAAACTTAAAAAGTTTAAGCTCGAGTAGGGTCATGATAAGCGGTGTTGCATAAGCCGCAGCTAGATTTCAGAGTCACTTGGACGTTAGGTAATTAAAAAAAATAGACGGTGTAGCCCTGATCTGGTTGTAGACAGAACATTGTGTCGGGTTGTGGTCCCGTGGTTAGTGTGGCTGACTCTTAGAAGAGAAGTGAAGTCAGAGTTTCTCGGTTCAAATCCACTCTACCGCAATTTGATACCTATTTCTAATAATGATCCTCTTAAATAAACGCCCTATGAGTATGAGGACGTCCGGATGGGTAGAGGAGACGCCCAGGGCAGGTCACTATGGACCAAAAATACTTCCAAATGATATGTGATCTACTGATAATTTCAATGATAAAACGCATACACATCACAATACGTACTTTTTTGAACTTTATAAAATTTAACAACAGATACTTTGTGGCACATTTTATAAACTTTTTAAAATAAAACAACTTTGTTTTAACCACTTTTTCGTTACTATTACACTTTAACCTACCGGTTTCGACAAGAACCTTGTCATCATCAGGGTTTATTCAATTCTAAAACATTACTTCTACACACTAAGTGTGTGGAAGTTTTTGGTATGGGAATGTAATTAATTATGAGTATTTTAATGTTTTAGAATTTAATAAACCCTGATGATGACAAGGTTCTTGTCTCGAAACCGGTAGGTTAAAGTGTACTAATAATAAAAAAGTGACTAAAGCCTCCCCCCTTTTGTCTATGTTCCCACTGATAAAAATTAAAAATAAAAATAAAATTAATAAATAAAAATAAGAAACAGCTACTACCCCCTCTTCAACCTTCAACGTCCCAAGGACCCAACTCTAAAATTTAGAATAAGCTTCACATACGGTGTTTGAAAATGATGCGGAATGCATCGAAACACGTGTCACAGTAGATTTTAAGAAATGGTGGTATTTACTAAGTAAAACATTAATTAAAAATAAAAAAAAGTGGTCAAAACAAAGTTGTTTAATTTTATAAAGTTTATAAAATGTGCCACAAGTGTCTGCGAAAAACGTTCAAGAAAAGTACCTTTTTGACTTTATACGATATCCGACACACTGACATATATTTCCAATCACGATCAGAGCTATCAATCTCCATTTAGAGTCTCTAAAACTGTGATTATTCCAGAATCGGTGTCAGATTAATCAAAAACTGATTGCATTATTGTGTAGAAAACGAAATTAAAGAACGCAAAGTGGCGATTAAAAAAATACCTTTATGAATACGGACGCTTTCAAAGTTTCTCTTCGCACGTGAATTGGGCGCACTTTCAAACCATCTTCATCGGTATTATCGATTGGTTTTCTTCTTTGACCCCTATCCACCCGAATGGTGCACAAGGCACTGCGTCGAGTCGACACAGTATTAACTCTTACCACTCTGTAGGCCAGACAGGCCCGTATAATTCTAGTAGGCAGCTCCGTGGGCCACAATGTCTGGCCCGGCGCAGGTATAACTTTAATCGCTGATTTCTCTATCACCCAAGTATATTCTACCAAAAAATATTTCAGATAATACAGTTCATCTTAATTAACATGGTCATACGGATTGCCAGACAGAGTGTCCCAAAATTAGGGAACCGAAATATTTATTTTAATGGTAGAAAAACGTCGCATTTTTTTATCAGAGTAGCTGATCAGTTATGAGAAAAAATGGTCAGAGTGGAAAGGGTTAACAAGATCATTAACAACACTTTGAGTGTGTCCAAATACTTGTTCACAAAATCTGGATTATCTCCAATTACAGCAGTTATTTTTATATTATTTTTTAACATTTCACCAAAGATGAAGAAGAATAATCAATCTCATAAGTATCTCACCAATAGATGTCTCTAGTGAAGTTCTAGTGATTCAATAACAATTTTTCTGAATTGGTTCACGCATATAGAACTTCCAAGAATTTGAGTAGTGTGGTTGTCAATAATGGGTAGAATTGGTGAATGTTACACGTGTGTCAAGTGATCACTTAAACCAGCCTATGACGGTCGTCAGCCCCGTAAATGCCCAGCCTTCCATATTCTTCTTCATCTTTGATGAGATGTCAAAAAATGAAACAAGATCGTTAATTATGTAGCATTATTTCAAACCATCTTCATCGGTATACCATTATCGATTGGTTTTCTTCTTTGACCCCTATCCACCCAGATGGTGCAAAAGGCACTGCATCGAATTGATACAGTATTATTTTTTCCCAGTAATATTATGGTATTTTGCCAGTAATATTATGGTACTTTTCCCAGTAATACTGTTGTATTTTGCCAGTAACATTACGGTACTTTTCCCAATAATACTGTTGTATTTTTGTATATTATTATGTATGGTATATTATTTTTGTATATTATATATATTACGGCAACTTCTCCAGTATCACAATACTTTTCCCGGCAATATTACGGTACTTTTCCCAGTAATACTGTGGTATTTTTGTCAAAAATATTACAGTAACGTCTCCAGTATTACAATACTATTCCCAGTAATAGTGTGGTACTTTTTCCAGTAATATTATGATAATATGGAGAAAGCTTAAATATATAACAATACTTTTTCAGTAATATTATGGTAATATAGACAGCTTCAGTATTACAATACTTTTCCCAGTAATAGCGTGGTACTTTTTCCAGTATTATTATGGTAATATGGAGAAAACTTCAATAAAACAATACTTTTTCCATTAATATTATGGTAATACGGAGAATGCTCCATTATTACAATACTTTTCCCAGTAATATTGCGTTTTTTTCCAGTAATGTTATGGTAATAACAATATTTTTCTTAGTATGTAATAGTGTGGAAGTTTTTCTGGTATCACGACATGTTTTCCCAGCATAAATGTGGTACTTTTTGTAGTTATATCGTGTTACTTCCTGTAGTACTCTACTATTGGCAGTAATATCATGGTACTTTCATAACACTTATACTTATGCAAGTAATAAGTATTATGACACTTTTGGGGGTTATAGGACGGAATGGAAATAAAAATGCAATTTAAAATTATCAATGAAAGATGGAGATTTTTAATAAGAAAACATATTCATAAATTATATATTATTAATTTTAATAAAGTAACATACAAGTAGTTAAAAATTTTCAAAATATCTTGTCACACGTAATGGATGAGGGAGGGGGGGGGATGTATTATTTAAATACAATGTACATAATGAAGCGACGTTTACATAATACAAGACATCGCCGCGCCCACATCAACTGGAATCGGAAACAGTGGCGATACGGTATTTCAACACCGTGAAATACTAAGTCTGGGACATCCGATCATGGGGCAAATGGCCCTTGAGAAATACAGCGTTATTACAGGTCAAATAGCCCATAAAACACCATTATTACAGATCAAATAGCCGTTCAGAAATACACCGTTATTACAGGTCAAATGGCCCATAATACAGCGTTATTACAGGTTAAATTATACATTACTTACATGAAGACAAGGGGATCACTCCTGCGCCTTCAGGGCCCAGTCCTGATCACCTTTCCTTCAAGCATTTAACTATCAAGATAACACTGCTTCTGTACGATGCAGTGCCCTATGCACCAAGGGGCGCGGAGAAGGTTTAGAAAGAAGAATATATGAATATATATATATATATATATATATATATATATATATATATATATATATATATATATATATATATATATATATATATGTATATATATATATATATATATGTAAAACTTAGGTTTCCAAGTCCAGTTTACAAGCAGTTAAAATAAAAATAATAAAGATAATAATGGACACAAACATACATTCATACATTAATAATAATCAAATTATTTCTAAAGAAATATATTTTTAAATTAATCGTTTTTTTATATAAATGCAATCATAACTCAATGTACATTACCAAAATGCATTTGCGGAAGTTTATCTTTTCCGATTCGCTTTTGAAACCACAAAGAAAATGCTTAAAACAATGCGAGTAATAATTACTTACATACCATATTCGTTCTATCGGCGTTCTATCCTCTACCTTTACACTTCTCAGTTGATCAGGTAATTTTTAGATAAATATGATTTTTTTAGCATTTTTTACCAATTTTCTATTATTCAAATATAAAAATAAAACACTTGTCCAAGTATTTTTTTTTGAGTTTGTTAATGTAAACACGACTAGTTTTGAGAACTTCAGATGTTCTCATCACCAGGTATTTTCACCTGTTGATGAGAACATCCGTAGTTCTCAAAACTAGTCGTGTTTACATTAAAAAGTAATCACACACAATTGTTTTATTTTTATCTTTAATTCATCGTGTTTTTCCACAAAGTTAATTCCAAATCAGTAAATAATATAACATTCTGTCATATAACAAGAGAAAATCAAACATTTAATTTTTTTGTACCTTTTTTATAAACGGCGTCAGTTTCAAACGTTTCGGATGTGGCAGCTTTTGAAATGTGACGATACGTTTCTTTGATTCGTTATTAATAAAAATTACTCGCAAAATTTTAAATAGCCATCAACATTGTAAAAATAGTCACTGCAGATTTTTAAAAACCTTTTTTTTTACATAATTCTAGGAAATTTATTACATTTTACAATTTAAAGTCGTATTCTTTGTACGTAAGCCAAGCAAAAGAACAACTCGGCCCAAAATTACATAGATACAAAAGAAGACGATAAAAAAATTGGCGGCATATTCGATAGAGCTATCAATTTCATTTCGGAGACAGCTGTTTCGCTCCACACTAGGGCGTCGTCGGAATAATTAAGTGGAAAAAAACACAAGCGTAAAGCGTCTACCTGCAGGCGAAACAGCTGATCACAAAATGAAAAAAGTCTACTGATAATTTGAAAAATGACGAGCAGTCAATATACGCCATTATTTAAAAATACTCGGTAAAAAAAAAAAAAAATTTTTTTGCTTTGCTTAGCACGAAAACAGAATTGTAAAAAAGATTAAATTAATATTTAAATACAACATTTTGAGTGTGTCCAAATACTTGTTCACAAAATCTGGATTATCTCCAATTACAGGAGTTATTTACATATTATTTTTTTACTTCCATATTCTTCTTCATCTTTGATGAGATGTCAAAAAATAATAATATTTAAATAAAAAAAAATGGTATGTAATGTTTTGTTTTTTCGTATTCGTAATGCGATATTCAAAAATGTCCTTGTGTGGTATTCGTAAGCATTTTGCATGTAGGGGTTAAGATTTTGTATTTTCACAAGCTACTAAAAAAAAAAAGCCTTAAACACTAAATATACAAATCCAAACGACGCTCTTCTTTACGATGCCTTTCGCTTTCACTCTTCTTTACGTTCGCACGCGTTATGTCCTCCCGGAAACGTCACAAAATCCACTGCGATTTTATTCAAATTCACGTCAATACATACACATATATATATATCGTAATCACAGCAGTGCCATCGATTGAATTTCAAAATTTTCACTTATTTGTGTGCTGGAATAATTCGTCGATACTGTCTTTCGTGTTTGGGTTAGTCTGTTTATGCGTAGACGACCGATTACCAGGCCGAATAGCGTATAATTATTTATCTCATTTTTACATTCATAACGTTATACAATGTTAAAACTATAAAAACTTCATTATCGATAAACTATTCATAAATTGTAGATAGAAAAATGTTGAATTCACGGTGTTTTATCTCTAAAAAATAATATTACAGTGGAACCTCTCACAGCGAGCATACGTCGATCCAGAATCTTACTCTTTAAGTGAAACATTTACTAGATTAAAGTAATGTACTGACATTTCTTGGTGGAACTGCATTTCATAGAATAAAATAACAAGTATCTAGTTTTTTCCACATAGCGAGTGTTTTTGCCTAGAATTTTCACTCATGAATTACATGAAATTATAGTGACTTTAAACGTAAAGAGTAAATCCACTCACGAGTAGGCATAGGCTATGAAACTTATAAACTTGAAGCCTGAGTGGGGTCATGATAAGTGGTGTTGTGTTACATAAAGCAGTAGCTAGATTTCAGATTTACTCAGACTTAGGTAATTAAAAAAATATCAAATTAAAATTCCACATCAATTTTATTTGACCAACAACCATTCAGTCTGAAACCCGGTTGCTGGTAGAATAAAATTATTGTGGAAAAAACTACAAAGTTGTTATTTTATTCTAGAAATATTTATTGTTTTGACTGGCGCGGAAGTCCCGGCTCACAAGTGAATGTCGTAAAAAAGGGACTTGCCATTTCTCTATAACTCACTATGTGAAATTCCACGTATTAAGGGAGTAACTTTCTCACATTTTTTATTCTTCGCTATCCGAATCACTCGTTATAAGAGATTCCACTGTATTTTAATGTTCAAATTTATATTTATACACTAAACTCCCTTTTTAGACAATTTAAAAACAACACAGTATGTACATTGAAAAAATGTAAAATTCATTCAACAATGCTAGACAGTAATTAGTACTTGTTGGGTAATATATCCTAAATAAAACACGGTTATTGGATTGAATTCTACTTTTATTTACATATATCGTAGTCATACAGGAGAAAGTGACCAAGTGCATTTTTTACAAAGACGTGATCGTTGACTATTTGATATCTTACTAGCTTAATATTGCCCTGAAAAACATGCCAAAGGATTTTTAACTTGGAAGTATAATATATTGACTTGTTAAAAATGACTAACTGCATTGATGTTTATTTTGTTGACTTAAATGGCCCTCCTGAACATTTTACATTTTGTTAGTTGGTCACATTCTCCTGTACGACTATGATATATGATAATATGTGACGCGTTTTGTCTCTTTAAAACATTATCGAACTGAGAGTGTTTGATAATGTCTTAATAAGACGAAACGCGTCACATATTATATTATCATATGTATTATTTTTTGACATCTCATCAAAGATGAAGAAGAATATGGAAGTCTGGGCATTTACGGGGCTTACGACCGTCATAGGCTGGTTTAAGTGATCACTTTACACACGTGTAACATTCACCAATTCTACCCATTATTGACAACCACACTACTCAAATTCTTGGAAGTTCTATATATATTAACCAATTTAGAAACCTTGTTCATGAATCACTAAAACTTCACAAGAGACATCTATTGGTGAGATGTAAAGAAGCTTTTTATTAAGCAGAAACTCTTATATTAACTTATTGAACTTCCAAGAATTTGAGTAGTGTGGTTGTCAATAATGGGTAGAATTGGTGAATGTTACACGTGTGTAAAGTGATCACTTAAACCAGCCTATGACGGTCGTAAGCCCCGTAAATGCCCAGACTTCCATATTCTTCTTCATCTTTGATGAGATGTCAAAAAATAATATGAAAATGACTCCTGTAATTGGAGATAATCCAGATTTTGTGAACAAGTATTTGGACACACTCAAAATGTTATCATATATATATGTGTAAATAAAAGTAGAATTCAATCCAATAACCTTGTTTAATTTTGGATATATTACCCAACAAGTTGGAATGAAATTCCACCAACTGTCTGCAGTTACAAATAAATAAAGTAATTAGTAGCTTGTTACATCCCTCGCATTTACTTACTGCTTAGTACTTTACGCAGAGAGTTATACAGAAGGCAGCTAGATGAATATTTTTACTACCTTTAATTTTTTCAAAATATTTTTTAAACAAAACTAAGACACAATAAGCAATAATGAATTTAATTTTTTGATTCCTGAATTGATTTTTATACAAGGCAACCTATCCGACATATTTTATTATGCTTATTTTACATGGTATTGCTTGGAAATTATCTACCGTATAAAGAGAAAGTTCAGTGTATATATTCGTTCGAACCTTTATCCGCACCCGGTGGTGCATAGGGCACTGCATCGTATAAACGCAGTGTTATCATGATCGTTGTTGATACACGAAGGAAAGGCGATCAGCCCTCCACTTCAGGTCCAGGGTGGTAATATTGAATAAATATTAGAGTGAAAAAATCTCTTATAATCCTTTATGTAATAAACGATTGAATCCACATTGCATAGATACAGTGCCCTTTGCACCATTGGGCGTGGATAAGTTTCAGTAGTAGTTTTACCAAGATAGCATTAGACTCAAACATTTTAATGGAATCAATTCCTCATCAAATTATTCATTCCTCTGTTCCTAATGATGCACTGGGCGCTGACATATTTTCATCTCTATCGCTCGAGCCACGATCAAGATAACATTGCGTCACTACGATCCAGTGCCCTATGCTCCATTGGATGTCGATAAGGGTTAGATTTTTTTTGTTGTTGATGGAATTGAATGTCAAAAATGGAACAACATACCAAAAAATTGAGTGTTATTAACAATTTAAATGTACATTTTTCAGTTTAAAATTTAATGTGAATATCAGGATAGAACCGCATCAATCAGATTCAGTGCCCTATGCGCCACTGGGCGCGGATAAGGGACATAGGTAAAGAAAAATATCGTACTTGATACACATAAAATGCAGTCAACTATTTTTTTTAATGACTATGAATCGCGGATGCTACAATTTTCATATAAAAATTTGTCGAAAACGTAATCTATTAGAGACGTCTCATTGTTGCGAGGGACTTGTCGTTGGCTTAATGTGCAAGTGAGGCATCTCTATTTGGCCAAATTTTAGAGAATATTTTTTTTTTAGACGTTAATTTAACATAATTATTTTTTTAACATATGAAATTCCTCGTGGCCTTTTAAATGCGGCATAACATCGGTCTGTGGTTAGCGCACTCGGCTACCGTGCTGGGGGTTACGGGTTCAATTCCCAGGTCAAAATTATAATTACTATCAATCAGTGTCGGGTTGTCGTCTCTCGAGTCACGGACTCTGAGTCAAAATTTCTGGGTTCGACCCCACCCACCCTACCACAACTTGATGCCCATTTTTAATAACGAGCCCTTTAGCCTTACGAAAATAGTATTAAATTGAAATATTTTTGCATAAAATAAAAAAAAACAAATACCTTTTTTTTATTATTTAATTATTTATTCAACATTACCCTGGACTAGCTGAGGACTTGTCACCTTGTCTTAACACAGTTAACAATCAAGACAACACTGCGTCAATGCGATGCAGTGCCTTATGCACCATTGGGTTCGGATGAGGATAAGAAAAACCGTACAAATACTAAAAATGAATGTCAATATTATCGCTGTATACTTATTTGCAGAAATTGATATATATTGAATATTTCTCCAAATATCTGATATATTAGCTCAATGAGGTTTAACTACTGCACGACAGTACAGAGATCACTAGAAAAGTATTTGACAGAACGTTTTCAGCAGTATTACATTTAAAATTAGGTCAAAAAGAGTTGTCACATTTGCACATTAAGCATACGACATTCCCGATTCGCTCCTGTTATCCGCGTTAATCTATTACAAACAAATGTCACAAATGTTTAGCGCATCATTGACATATATATACCTTCCCGCACGAAAACATTTCTCTCACTCGTCACATTTGAGTTTGAATCTGTCGCGAACTGGTTAAGTCGTGTGTGTTGTTACTGCGGTTACGTGTGATGCTTTTTTAATATGGTTTTTTCAAGCGACGTGTTGAAAGCGATATGCGTGCGGCTGCGGCGTGGTCGCCCCCTGTACGGTCGCCGGCGCTACACCTTGGTTTCGCCGTGCCGCGGCGTCTTTTGCGGAGTCAGCTGTTCGCCTCTCTCCTTGCGCAGGTAGACCTGGAATTTGAAACGCAACGTCAACGCAAGTCCATGGTTTTTGAAAGAGAGGAAGATGTAACAGAACTAGCTAATTGGGTGTTTGTGATGTATTTTTCACATTTACCTTCCCTATCCTTGTCCACCTCTGTAGCGCAGCGGTGAGCGCGTTTGGCTACCGTGCTGGAGGTCCCGGGTTCGATTCCCAGGGGGGTCAAAATAAATATGGCCGATTTTCACTCTCATATTTATTTAATATCACCCTGGACTGGTACAAGAAGCGCAGAGCTGTCTTCATGCAAGTAACGATCAGGATAACACTGCGTCGCTACGATGCAGTGCCCTATGCACCATTGGGTACGGACAAGGGTTAGAAGAAGAAGAAGATCCTTACAAAGATTTTACAGCAAATCTTGGTCACAACTATCGGTAGGCAGAGAGAATAGAACGCCACACCACTCTGCCTTTGCAAACATTCTTCGCCTCTTCCACGTTCATGCATCTCCTCATACATACCCGCCGATTGTTACGACTCCTAACCTGACCACTTTCAAGTATTTGGCATACCTGATCGTGCCATGTTTTTCTCGGTCTTCCTCTGCTCCTTTTTCCAATTACATTCGCCTCATAAATTTGTTTTACCGTTCTTTCCTCACTCATTCGTTCTACATGTCCAAACTATCTCAACACACCTTTCTTAATTTTATCGATAATGCTGTTAATGAATAAAAATATCCCTTTAATTTGGAGTTAGCAAGATGTTCAAGCAATATCTCCAGTGTGGCGTAGAGTCTTTCATCGTTACCTGGAGGAGTCGGATCTTGGATGCAGTGAGCTGCTGCAGATGAGGCTTCATGCGCTCCTCGCCAGTGGCGAGCTGCAGTTGCACCATGCAGAACACGGCGGCCTTGCGCACCGAGCTGTTCTCGTGGTCGGCCAGCTGGGGTAGCAATCCAACAGATGTATTCAAGTGTAGAGAGTGATAATTCAATAATAAGTGGATTTAATTTCAAATTCAGCAAACAATTTTGAAGTGAAAAATTATTCAGAGTGGTGGTCAATGATTTGGAGTGAAAATTATTTTGAATGAACAATGGCTTTAAGTCAAGAGTTTTTATAAGTAAATGATGATTCGAAGTGAAAAAATATTCTGAGTGAACAAACAATGATTTTGAGTGAAAAATTATTTAAAATGAAAAAATCATAAGAGTGAACATGATTCGGAGTGAAAAATTATTCAGAGTGAACAATAATTCCAAGTCGAAAATTATTCAGAGTAAACAATAATTCCGAGTCGAGAATTATTCATAGTGGGCAATAAACTCAAGTCAAAAATTAATCAGTGAACATGATTTTAATTGAAAAATTATTGGAGTAAATAAAGCATATAATTCAAAAATTAGTTAGAGTAAACAATGATTCATAGTCAAAAATTATTCAGAGTGAACTATGATTCCAAGTCAAAAATTATTACGAGTTAACAATGATTCGGGGTCAAAGATTATTCTGAGTAAACAATGATTCGCAGTCAAAAATTATACAGAACGAATAAAGATTACAAGTCAAAGATTAATCAGACTGAACATGATTTGGACTGAAAAATTATTGAAGGCTAAAATATTTCAAACAGAAAGATGATTTTGAGTTCAAAATTATTGAGAGTGATAAATGATTGCAAGTCAAAAATTATTCAAAGTGCACAATAATTTGGCGTTAAAAATTATTCAGAGTGAACAATAATTTGGAGTTCAAAATTATTCAGAGTGAACAATAATTTAAAGTCAAAAATTATTCAGAGTGAACAATAATTTGGAGTAAAAAATTATTTAGAGTGAACAATGATTCCAAGTAATTAAAAATTCAGAGCGAGCATGATTCAGAAAGAAGGATTAAGCATGATTGGTCTCACGTTGGCGACGCCCGGCATGAGCGCGGCGAGGTGGTCGTCAGAGATGTCCTGCGGGCGCGCGCGCGCCAGCTCCGTGGCCAGCTTGAGCGCGCACAGGTTGTGCGGGAACTCCCGCGTGCTGATGATGGGCCGCAAGAACACCACTGTCTTGTCGGCCGGCAGCGCCTTGGCCAGCGCCGGCATGCCGCCCTCGATCACCCGCGTCACCTGCCCGACAAGCAAACACGCACATCAGCACACCGTCGCGAGCCCGTACCCCGGTTTACTAATCATAAGTAACCGCAACACCCAGTTCCCTTCAGTACAATTTGCAGGCGTCTCTATATTATTTTTTTCAATAAATGCATGACGAACTACATTTAGGGCGTATATTGCAGTCATACAGGAGAAAGTGACCAAGTACATTTTTTTACAAAACCGTGATCATTGACTATTTGCTATCTTACTAGCTTAATATTGCCCTGAAAATATCCCAAAGGATTTTAAACTTGCAAGTATGATATATTGACTTGGTAAAAATGACTAACTGCATTGATGTTTATATTCTTGGCAAGCAAAAGTGACTTAAATGGCCCTCCTGAACATTTTACGTTTTGTTAGTTGGTCACTTTCTCCTGTACGACTACAATATATTAATAACAGAAATTACAAAGTACAGTAAGTCCTCCGCTTCTCGCTTCGGAATACCCCGTCAGAGACATAGAACAGATCAATATCTGTTGTGATATTGTTCAGTATCACCCTTCATATATTCTAATATAATTGTCTTCTTCTTCTTCTTCAAACCCTTATCCGCACCCCACTGGTGCATAGGGCACTGCATCATACAAACGCAGTGTTATCTTGATCGTTTACACGCGAAGGAAAGGTGATCAGCCCTCCGCTTCAGGTACCAGTCCAGGGTATACAGAATAAATATTAGAGTGGAAAAATCACTTATATTTATTTGACCCCCCCTGGGAATCGAGCCCGGGACCTCCAGAACGGTAGCCGAGCGTGCTGACCATTACACTACGGAGGCGGACAATATAAGTTAAATACATTTACAATATAATTGTAAATGTATTTAACTAATAAAGTTTGAATTAATTTACGAAATGTGTAATCTCTTATTTTTTTTTTTTTTATCTCACCAATAGATGTCTCTAGTGAAGTTCTAGTGATTCATGAACAAGGTTTCTAAATTGGTTCATATATATAGAACTTCCAAGAATTTGAGTAGTGTGGTTGTCAATAATGGGTAGAATTGGTGAATGTTACACGTGTGTAAAGTGATCACTTAAACCAGCCTATGACGGTCGTAAGCCCCGTAAATGCCCAGACTTCCATATTCTTCTTCATCTTTGATGAGATGTCAAAAAATAATATGAAAATAACTCCTGTAATTGGAGATAATGCAGATTTTGTGAACAAGTATTTGGACACACTCAAAACGTTGTGCAATCTCTTGACAATTTTTTTTTTTACTGAATTTTTACAAAAAAATTCATCATTTAAACTCATCATAGGGTTATAATAAATAAACGAAAACGCAGTGGTACCTCCTTGGTCTGCACGCTGTACTTGTCCATGAGCTTGAGGAGTATCAGGTCGAAGTAGTCGAGCCACGTGCTCCTCATCTCCGCGCGCCGGCACAGCTGCACCAGCACCCGGATGGCCCCGGCCACCGACGTCTCCTCGGGGCAGTCCATCAGCGCGAGGATCGCCCGCATTATGCTCCTGAAAACGCGACCGGAGACGATCAAACAACCAAATGGGGGGCAAGTCCAAACAAAGTGGTATGGACAATCGCAGACGGTAATTTTATTTTTCATTTAAAGAGATTACATAATTTAAAAGTTATCCTGTTCAAAAATACAAAACAGAAGCGATAAAAAATATGCTACTACTACTACCATTACACTGTTTCCCCGTAGGGGTAGGCAGAATGGATGGAACGCCACACTCTTCTGTCCTGACATACACTCCTAGCCTCCTTCACATCTACACACCTAGTCATACATGCCCTCCGATTAAGCAAACTTTTGATGCTAAAAAATATGAATTTGTATAATTTTTTTTTTTTAAAGAGAAATAATATAATAAGGGTTATGCACCCAATGGTGCATAGGGCACTGCATTGTATAGAAGCAGTGTTATCCTAATCTTTTAATACACAAAGCAAAGGTGATCAGCCTTGCGCTTCAGGTACCAGTACAGGGTCATATTAAATATTAGACTGAAAAATCACAAATCGCACACTCCTTTCAACAACGTCATATATCAAAAATCATAAATTTTCAGTTGTGCATGTTTTCGGAATGCCCAGAAAATGTACTATATCCCAGCAAAAGCTGCATATTTTAAACTTAATACTAACCCGCTACAGAGCAGAGAGTGTTGTTTTTGCATTTTGAAGAAAAGGTATTGTTATATTTTTCAAATGGAGAAAAAACCTTCAGGTTTTACCTAAAAGGATCTGTTGCATAAAAAAAAGTTCAATTAGTAGCTTGATATTTATTTTTAATACATTTTTTATATTCTTAAACTTTAAAAATTACCTCCTGAAAAATCAAGTTTTTTGATATATGACGTTATTGAAAGGAGTGAGAGAAATATTTATTCTGACCCTCTTGGGAATCGAACCCGGGATCTCCAGCATGGTAGCCTAGCGTGCTTACCACTACACTATGGAAGCAGACAAGTCTAACTTATATAATAATAAAACCCTTACCGCACCCCAATGGTGCATAGGGCACTGCTTCATATAAACGCAGTGTTATCTCGATCGTTTACACATGAAGGAAAGGTGATCAGCCCTCCACTTCAGGTACCAGTCCAGTGTAATATTGAATAAATATTAGAGTGAAAAAATCACTTATATTTATTAAACCCCCCTGGGAATCGAACCTGGGACCTCCAGAACGGTAGCCGAGCATGCTGACCATTACACTACGGAGGCAAACTTAAAATAAATAAATTTTAAAAAATTAAAAAAGGGTCGATGACTGTAGAGCTGCCGCTCAAGTGATGGTCGAAGTCAGGGGGACCCGACATGACTCGCACAGAAGAAGAAGATTCAGCTAAACGGATGGCTGGATGGATTCCGGGATTACCTGAAGTGCTCCTGCGGCTTCCGGCAGTCTCCGTACTTGAGCACCTCGTGCATGGAGTGCATGATGGTCATCCGCGTGTTCTCATCGTCGGAGGACTTGAGCGTGCCAAACTTGTCCAAGACTTGCTGCTCCGTCAGCCCGTCTGCGGAACAGTAATAATAATAATAATAAAATTTTGGATAATTCTTATAACACAAAATACAATAATACAATAAATATTATATCATTCATAAGTATAAACAATAAACAAGAGTGTAGTCCCTCTCCAAGTACAAGAGTCTCGTAGTTACTAGTATTAACCTGTTAACCGGGCGACACATATAAATATGTCAAACGTAAACACTATCAGATACGGGTAGGACATATGAATACGTCCTGTACATATCTCTCACTCCTTTCAACAACGTCATATATCAAAAATCGCCAATTTTCAGTTTTGCATGTTCTCGGAATGCCCAGAAAATGTACTATATCCCATCAGATATGGGTAGGACATATGAATACATCCTGTAGATATCGCTCACTCCTTTCAACAACGTCATATATCAAAAATCACCAATTTTCAGTTTTGCATGTTTTCCGAATGCCCAGAAAATGTAATATATTCCAGCAAAAGCGACATATTTTTAACTTACTAATATTTACCCCCTACAGGGCAGAAAGTGATGTTTTTGCATTTCAAAAGGTATTGTTTAATTATTTTTTTAAATATACTTAATACATTTCAAATGGAGAAAAAACATTCAGGTTTTACCTAAAAAGATCTGTTGCACAGTAAAAAGTTCAATAAGTGGCTTGATATTTATTTTTAATACATTTCATTATATTTTTAAACTTTAAAAACGAACTCCTGAAAAATCAAGTTTATTGATATATGACGTTGTTGAAAGGAGTTAGCGATATATGTTGCGCCCTGGAAAGGGCGGGATCTATATTTTCCAACAACAAAGGTAATTAGTCATCCACACATGTCTCCACATGAATTCTCTTCTATTTGTTTGTAATTTTGTATTTTCCTTTGTGATTCATGTATACATAATTTAATTAAATTTAATTTAAAACCCTTATCCGCACCCCAATGGTGCATAGGGCACTGCTTCATATAAACGCAGTGTTATCTCGATCATTTACACATGAAGGAAGGGTGATCAGCCCTCCGCTTCAGGTACCGGTCCATGGTAATATTGAATAAATATGACTGTGAAAAAATCACTTATATTTATTTTACCCCCCTTGGGAATCGAACCCGGGACCTCCAGAACGGTAGCCGAGCGTGCTGACCATTACACTACGGAGGCGGACGTATACATAATATGTATACATAAACAACAACAAAAAATATATTTCACAGTCTTTTAATTTATTTTAAACAAAAATAAAATATATGACATACAGACAAACACGTCCCAGTGATAGGGGTTCGCGTCCATTGTATGTTGCATAATTAAAAAAGTAAACTCCACGGTTAACAGGTTAATTTGCCTTAGCTGATTCTTCTGATGATTATTCCGTTAACCGGATCCACGCGGCTCGCATAACCGTATGTGTTTTAATAAAACATGCCCCATACGCGGCTGACATAACCGTATGTGTTTTTACTTTGCTCCAAGTTTCCAACCTCAGTTCAACTTGGAGGGATTTTTTCATGGTGTGGAACTTTGGATAAAATAATACGTCAATCCTGAATTCCTTAGTCTGAAGGACACTGCAGACTAAGGAAACACATGACAAAAATTGGATTACATGACTCCCCAGTATGCAGATTTTGTATGGGGGATAACGAAACATCAATCCACATTCTCTATAACTGTGACGCACTCGCTCGCAAACAAAGTCACATCCTTAGGGGACCACTACTGGACTCCGAGAAGGTGAAGCTCCTACCACCAAGACAGGTTGTGAGATAATGACACACAAAGGTCTTGGGAGTGAGCTGTGATACAGAGGGAGGTCACAATAGACTTAATATGGTCGCAGTGACATAAGGGATACAAGATCCCTTGACCTCAAAAAAAAAAGTAATGATTTTAGTAAGTAATTCCTTGGGGAATTTACGATTAAATATTTTGACATTAACCGGATCCACGCGGCTCGCATAACCGTATGTGTTTTAACAAAACATGCCCCATACGCGGCTGACATAAGCGTTTGTGTTTTTACATTGCTCCAAGTTTCGAACCTCAGTTCAACTTAGAGGGATTTTTTCATGGTGTGGAACTTTGGATAAAATAATACGTCAATCCTTGGCCTTATGACATCTGTTGAAATATCTGACCAATAATTTTTATCACAAGGATAAATAAAAGAACAGATCCCTGATTTTTCTTGCGGCCGGTAATTAGTCCGCGCCATAATCATGCCCTATATCTGTCTCACTCTCGACGCTACGCGTCGCCAGTGGGTAAGAGTGACACACGATGCGTGCTTTGATTTATTTATGTTACGATCTTATTTGTTTATATTACGATATATTTCAAGAATAATGTGACACAAGTGTATTATAGAGTACCAAAAAGGCACAATGAATCCCATTGAACGTTTTTGTTTAGGAAAATAAATTGTTTCTTAACTAAATACATGATAAAAGTAATCATTTTAAAAACGGCGAAATACCGCCGCGTACGGGCGTCTCTCAGGAACAAAGTTGACGCGGTTAAAAGGTTAAGGGATTCTTCCAACATACGTTGGGATGTCAACAAAAAAAAAACACAAAAAAACATACCCTTAGTGATGAGGTATCCATCCTTGTCAAACTCGTGTGTTCTCACTCTATCCTTTGATCTCTCCCTTTCTTCGCTGGACCCATCCCTGAAACAACACGCAACATTTATCAAATGGCACTTTCTTTCCCATTCTCGTTTACAATAAGTACACACAATATTTTATTTATTGTTTCGGCATTAACTTTGTGGTAAGACATGTTAAAATGATTAAAGAAAACATTTCGTTTTTTACCACTTGAGTTTTATTATAGGCTACATGTTTCAGAAGTTAAACTTCCATCATTCAGGTCTGTATAATAACTAAAATATAAAATGTAAAATTGTTCTATAAATAAGGAGAGGGGAAAGTAAATTTATAGAACAATTTTATATTTTATATTTTACATGTAGTCTATAATAAAACTCAAGTGGTAAAAAACGAAGTGTTTTCTTTAATCATTGGAAGTACACACAATGCTGAGATAAGTAATAATAATAATAAATCCCTTACCGCACCCCAATGGTGCATAGGGCACTGCTTCATATAAACGCAGTGTTATCTCGATCGATTACACATGAAGGAAAGGTGATCAGCCTTCCGCTTCAGGTACCAGTCCGGTGTAATATTGAATAAATATTAGAGTGAAAAAAATCACTTATATTTATTAAACCCCCCTGGGAATCGAACCCGGGACCTCCAGAACGGCAGGCGAGCATGCTGACCATTACACTACGGAGGCGGACTATTACACTACGGAGATAAGTACGTACCGGTAGTAGTGCATCAGGTTGGCGGTGTTCTGGGGAGTCGGCGACGAGTCTTTAGTGCTTCCGGCTTCGGAGCTCTCCGCTGATATCGGTTTGCTGTCGCACATGTCAAGGCTGGAATGGGACCCATTTTATATTAACACTTTATTTACTGGCAATTTTTTTTAAAGACTTACCGCAACACATTGTTGTCTGGCAGTTTTTTCATCAACCCCGACCCTAATTACACTCAGACAGTCTGCCGCCCGACCCTCAGTATACTAATCACAAGTAGCTGCAACACCCAATTCCCATCTGTACAATGTTTGCAGGCGTCTCTTTCGCTCTACCTAAAGTAAATGAATAGAACGCTCGCAAGCGTCTCCCGCCCTCTACCAACAGTATGGAAAAGGACCCTAATTATACTGTGGCAGTCTGCCGCCCGACCCTCAGTATACTAATCACAAGTAGCCGCAACACCCAATTCCCATCTGTACAATGTTTGCAGGCGTCTCTTTCGCTCTACCTAAAGTAAATGAATAGAACGCTCGCAAGCGTCTCCCGCCCTCTACCAACAGTATGGAAAAGGACCCTAATTATACTGTGGCAGTCTGCCGCCCGACCCTCAGTATACTAATCACAAGTAGCCGCAACACCCAATTCCCATCTGTACAATGTTTGCAGGCGTCTCTTTCGCTCTACCTAAAGTAAATGAATAGAACGCTCGCAAGCGTCTCCCGCCCTCTACCAACAGTATGGAAAAGGACCCTAATTATACTGTGGCAGTCTGCCGCCCGACCCTCAGTATACTAATCACAAGTAGCCGCAACACCCAATTCCCATCTGTACAATGTTTGCAGGCTTCTCTTGCGCTCTACCTAAAGTAAGCAAATAGAACGCTCGCAAGCGTCACCCGCCCTCTACCAAAAGTATGGAAAAGGACCCTAATTATACTCTGGCAGTCTGCCGCCAGACCCTCAGTATACTAATCACAAGTAACCCCTCACCCAATTCCCATCTGTACAATTTTTATTGGCGTCCCTAGCGTTCTACCAAGAGTAAGCGAATAGAACGCTTATAGGCATCCCCTGCTCTCTACCAACAGTATGTAAACGACGCTTTTAAGTGTTTCCCAAAAAAAACAAGCAAATTTGCAAAAAAATGCACATTTCAGCAAAAATAAGGATAGCCTGGAATGACTGAATGTTACGATTGGTAGCCTGGAGGGGAAGAAAGGGAGAGGAAGGTTCCCAAATGTTGGAGCGATCGAGTCAAGTGGTTGGAGGGCTACGTGCAGCGCAGTCAAGGGACAACTGGAGAAGAGTCATTGCTTCCTCAAGGGTCACAACATTCAGTAATGAGAAATAAGACGGAGAAGAGATAAATATTAAAATATTTATCCCTAAATATTTGCAAACTTTGTAAAATCAGTTTTGCAAATATTGAAAATATTTTCAATATTGCTTTCAAGTTTTATTTTTTGACATCTCATCAAAGACGAAGAAGAATATGGAAGTCTGGGCATTTACGGGGCTGACGACCGTCATAGGCTGGTTTAAGTGATCACTTTACACACGTGTAACATTCACCAATTCTACCCATTATTGACAACCACACTACTCAAATTCTTGGAAGTTCTATATATATGAACCGATTTAGAAACCTTGTTCTTGAATCACTAGAACCTCACTAGAGACATCTATTGGTGAGATGTAAAGAAGCTTTTTACTAAGCAGAAACTCTTATATTAGTATGTGAACATCTTATATCAGTAAATAAATTGCTTTTAAGTACCTATGGTGGCCATTGATCCCGTTGAGCGGTCGGTTGTTAGCAGCATCAGACATCTGGCTTATTCCAGAATCCTTAGAGGCCGAATCCCCGACAACTTCTGTCATGCCTTCAAACAAAAAAATACAAATTTTATTACAGTATTTGGAAAATAAATAATGATTAACCTTTCCTGGAGTATGGGTGTAAATGAACATCTTTGCGAATTTTTCTCAAAGGAGTATGGACGTTAACCGGATCTACGCGGCTCGCATAACCGTATGTGTTTTCAGAAAACATTCCCTGTATGCGGCTGACATAACCGTTTGTGTTTTTACTTTACTCCAAGTTTCGAACCTCAGTTCAACTTGGAGGGATTTTTTCATGGTGTGGAATTTGGATAAAATAATACGTCAATCCTTGGCCTTATGACATCTGTTGAAATATCTGACTAATCATTAGTAACATCACAAGGATAAATAAAAGAACAGATCCCTGATTTTTCTTGCGGTCGGTAATTAGTCCGCGCCATAATCATGCCCTATATCTGTCTCACTCTCGACGCTACGCATCGCCAGTGGGTAAGAGTGACACACGATGCGTGCTTTGATTTATTTATGTTACGATCTTATTTGTTTATATTACGATATATTTCAAGAATAATGTGACACGAGTGTATTATAGAGTACCAAAAAGGCACAATGAATCCCATTGAACGTTTTTGTTTAGGAAAATAAATCGTTTCTTAACTAAATACATGATAAAAGTAATCATTTTAAAAACGGCGAAATACCGCCGCGTACGGGCGTCTCTCAGGAACAAAGTTGACGCGGTTAAAAGGTTAATGAGGCAGATCAAGTATTTCAAATACTCGGGCATGGTTAGATCATGAGTGGGCATAATCGGCGGGTATGTATGAAGAGAAGCATGAGTGTGAAGATTGTTTGCAAAGACATATTGGTGTAGCATTCTGTTATCTCTGCCTAGTGGCGTGATTTAGTTAGTTATATTATTTAATGATTTGGCATTAACTTTGTGGAATGACATGATTATTTTATTAAAATTAAACACTTGAATAATTCACTTAATCGAGTTTTATTTTATTTACAATAATTAATAATATACTGTTTCAAAATCCCCCTCCTCCCCTCCCCTCCTTTCCATGTTTGCTCCCTAGTCGTCTCCAAGTCACTCTGTCACGCGCCATCTCCTTGGCTTCCTCCCAGGTCAGTCCGGCGTCTCGAAGTTCCGCTGAGTATAGTCGGTGAATGGTCGTCAGCGGCCTTCCGGGGCGCCGGAACCCTCGGGGTTGGAAGAAGAGACACGAGGGGTTGATGCCCTCAGGTGGCATTCTAAGGACATGTCCCAACCATGTCCACCTTCTTCTCTTCAGGACTTCCAGTATGAGGGGCTGTTGAGTTCTTCTCCTCACATCGTCATTCCTGACGAAGTCATACCACTTTATACCCAGTATTCGCCTCAGGCATCTATTTTCAAAACTACGTTTCAAAATACGTCACCATTATTATCAATGTTTCCTTTTACAAAAAATGTTGTTCCTTAACCCCCCTACCTATATTTATTGACCTATATATACACCTAAATATATTTTTATTCGTTAGTTTTAATTTGTACCAGAAGATGAAAACAATTGTCGTTTTCGAAACTAGTCGTAAATAAAATAAAACTAGATTAAGTGGATTATTCAAGTGTTTAATTTTAATAAAATTAAGTTAGTTAGTTTTTTCAATTGACAAGGCGCCTCGAAGCGTGGGTAGGCCTCAGACAAGATGGTCCGATGGCATTAGGAAAGTAACGGGCCTGCACTGGAAGAGAGTCGCGTCCAACAGAGAACTGTGCAAGTCCAAGAGGGAGGCCTTTGTTCACTACTGGCCACAAGAAGGCTGAAGTAAGTAAGTAGTAAGTAAGGTTACCATGCGACTGAAGATGTGTGTAGTTCTGTATCTCGGCCGTGGTTCGTCTCAAGCTTCTGTACACATCTTCGGAGCACGCTGTCGGAGACCCGCCGTGAGGAATGGACGGACTGTCTCCGCCGGCTGGAAAAATATTCATCATATATCAAAGTTGTCTTCTACTCGAGGCAGAGCGTCTATCGTTTTTATACAAAAAAAAGAGGTATTTCGAATAATACTCTTGGTATGAACGCCAAAATTGACCCTTTTTTTGAACTAGTGGAGCGTTCGGATTATACAGTACAGAGAATCTGTAGGGTATTTTTTAAAAAAAAAAAAACAAAAAGAAATATCAAATGTGTACTAAACTTTTTTAAGGAAATCAAATATTTTCTTCTTCTTCTTCTACTAACCCTTATCTGCACCCAATGGTGCATAGGGCACTGCATTGTATAAATTCAGTGTTGTCTTGATCATGTACACATTTTTAATGTATACGATTTAAAAAAAATTATAGTTTGTTGTGTATTTATTAATTGAAATAAATAAATTGAATTGTGAATTTTGAAAATGAAGGAAAGGTGATAAGCCCTCCGCTTCAGCTACCAGTCAAGGGTAATATTGAATAAATATTAGACTGACAGTGAAAAAATCACTTATATTTATTTGACGTTCCGGCAGGGAATTGAACCCGGGACCTTTAATATGGTAGCCGTACTATATAACTTAATCCAATAATATACATTGATATATCATCCGTAGGGAAAATAATCCAGAGAGAGAAAATGTAATAAAAAATTATCAAAAATATTTATTGTAAATTTGTAGTATTTTTAAGGCTGATCAGAAATGGAACAGGATCTTCCTCGCAGTGGGGGGGGGATAACCAAAAGGACCCGCTAGAGTTCCTCTAGAGAGAGAAGAAGAAGAGGGTGCACTTACACGAACTGGTCCTCCTGACGTGAGACTGCACAATACTGGAAGCAGCCGCCTGCAAATCTGCCGGCAGTTCAGACAGCATTGATGTCATCTGTAAATGAAAATATAAACAACGTTTTTAGTGTGTCCAAATACTTGCTCACAAAATCTGGATTATCTACAATTACAGGAGTTATATTCATATTATTTTTTGACATCTCATCAAAGATGAAGAAGAATATACAAATATTCTAGTGATTCAAGAATCATGTTTCAAAATAGGTTCATATATACAGAACTTCCAAGAATTTGAGTAGTGTGGTTGTCAATAATGGGTAGAATTGGTAAATGTTACACGTGTGTAAAATGATCACTTAAACCAGCCTGTGATGGTCGTCATCTCTGTAAATGCCCAGACTTCCATATTCTTCTTCATCTTTGATGAGATGTCAAAAAATAATATGAAAATATAAACATTTTCCGTGTTAAAAGCATTGTCAACTTTGTGGTAGGGTAATATAACCCTCTCCTTATCATTCATCCTTCACTTTGTGTAATACCACTTATCCTTTTTTAAGTGGTATAACACAATGTGAACGACGAATGATAAGCAGAGTGTTATACATATACATATTCATTTATAAATTCATAAAGCCCTAGATATCCACGTATCTATCTCATGAATAGCCCTAGACTTCCACATTCCCTTCTCACAATAACCCTAGACTTCTGCATCCCCTTATACATATCACTAATAGTCCCTAGACTTCCAAATCTCCTTCTCACAAATAGCCCTAGACTTTCACAGGTGCAATAATATGGTTGTGTGGTGCGTGCCTCGCGCGATTGCGAACAGAGCACCACGTGTGACGTCACCACGCCTTCAAAAGTAGTGACGACGCAAGGTAGATCCTCTTTCGTCCCAAGCTCCCGGAGCGACCTGGCCTACCTTCAGTTGCCCATTTACCGCGCCTCGTCGTGACAAAAATTGGTAACATTTAAAAAAAAAATTGTTAATATAAATCTAGAGTAAAACCTGTATATCTTAAGTTATTTGTAAATAATAAATCTTTTATGAAAATAAACGCGAATCTTTCAAGTGAGTTTCATTATTTATTTTTTTATTTAATATGAAAATGCAACCTCTGAGGAGATAGTGGACGTGGGTGCCCGTAATCAGTACGATTGGGTAAACACGCTTCCACAGATGCTCCAATTTTTCCATTTAGACTCGGCAAATTGACGTTTTACTTTAATATAATTTTTTTCTCTATCATTACCATTTTCATATCATAATCCACATCTGTATAAGGGCCCTTGTGGTAGTGTAATATAAATTATCCAAAATAATTATTATTGTTATTATTCCCTTCTCACGGATTATTCGAACCCGGGCAGCATTAAATAAAAACTATATTGGCCCAGCTGTTAAAACAAGTTTTGCTCAAAAAACTTTTTCATTCCTTGCGCCAAAAATATTTAATTTGCTGCCCGAAACCATGAAGAATTCCAGGAGTGATCAGGTCTTTAAGAACAGTGTCCGTCGATGGTGGCTTAGCATTGGAAGGGACAAGGTAGAAAGTGAATTAATTAAAGTCCAGGTGTAATTATCTTATTGAAAAACCTTTAAACTGTAAATTATTTTTGTATCTCCTGTATGTTTATAATCTAATAATTTAAAAAAAATATTATTAAAAAATTTTAAAAAATAATATGAAAATTGTATTAACATGTTAGTATTCGGCTCAACACAGGCCATGCCTAAAGAGACGTAATACGTATTATAAATGTTTATATGAAATGAATATGTATATTTGAATGTATCTATGTATTATGAAAAATAAATAAAAAAATAAAATAAAAAAATTAAAATAGCCATAGACTGACAGCCCTAGATTTGCACATCCCCTTGTAGTGAATAACCCTAAACATCCAATTTCCCTTATCACGAATAACTTTAGATATTTTATTAATTAAAATAAACTCAAGTGGTTAAAAAAAAAACAGTGTTTTTCTTTTAAGGTGGAGACTGACCTCCTGATTTCGTGGTAACATAACGTCGTAACATCGCTCGCGGCGAGCATCCGAAACTATGGATGGAGCGCTCGGCTCGCTGTACTGACTATGCGAATGCTCGCATCGTAACGTGTTACGTAACGACCAAATGCTCCGGTCAGTCTCCACCTTTACGTAACCCTAGACTTCCGCATTCCCTTGTCGCGACTCACCATGGGCGCGTCGCAGCCGAAGAGCGCTATGAGCGCGCGTCGCGAGGCCAGCTTGATGTCGGCGTTCCGCTCCTGCGTCATGAGGATGATGCGCTGCAGGGCGCGCTGGCTGGCCGCGGGCGCGGGGCCCGCGCCGCCGCCGCCGCCCGACCCCGTCCAGTACTCGTTGGCCAGCGACGTGAGGAAGTCCAGCGTGGCGAGCTTCGTCTTGTTGTTGGGCTTCTGCACGTTGTCCGCCAGGAACCTGCGCAGACCACCGAGCGAAGGTTAACCAAAGACAAAAATAATTACAAAGTTAAAATTACGATGTTAAGATGTTAAGATGTTAGATGTTAAGTTAAGATTACAATGTTTGGATAAGGGAAGAGACCAAGGTAATAGATGAGTCTCAACGAATCGCGGAACTAAAGTGGGACTGGACAGGTAATGTAAAACATGATTGTATCCCGATTTTACTGTGAATTTACATTTAAAAATTTATTTTATTTATTGTTTCGGCATTAACTTTGTGGTAAGACATGTTACAATGATTAAAGAAAACACTTCGTTTTTTACCACTTGAGTTTTATTATAGACTACATGTTTCAGAAGTCAAACTTCCATCATTCAGGTCTGTATAATAACTACATAGTATTATGTATATAGTTATTATACAGACCTGAATGATGGAAGTTTAACTTCTGAAACATGTAGTCTATAATAAAACTCAAGTGGTAAACAACGAAGTGTTTTCTTTAATCATTTTAAAAATTTTGTTCAAAATTGAAATCGATATTATATATCGAGTTATTTTCAGTACGTTGGTTAGAAAAACCGACTAATCAGTGTTGGTTGTTTACGGTAATGTGTTAATATACGAAATTCATTCACTCAAACCCTTATCCGCACCCCGATGGTGCATAGGGCACTGCATCATATAAACGCAGAGTTATCTTGATCATTACCACATGAAGGAAAGGTGATTAGCTCTCGGCTTCAGGTACCAGTCCAGGGTAATATTGAATAAATATTAGAGTGAAAAAATCACTTGTATTTATTTGACCCTCCCTGGGAATCGAACCCGGGACCTCCAGTACGGTAGTCGAGCGTACTGACCATTTACACTACGGAGGCGGATATACAAAATACAATATATATATATATATATATATATATATATATATATATATTACGCCGTGACTAGACATCACCGTGGTTTCCCACCATAAAACGTATGCTTATCAATCCAATGCGCAATGAAAGTATCCACTCACTTGAATATGCACTGCAGCTGCATCTCAGAGGGGAAGTACTCGTGCACCATCTCCAGAGTCTTCAGCACCTTGGTCTTCACGGAGCCCAGCAGGTCGGTGCCCAGCTTCAGCAGCAACCTGCCGACAACAAATCACTCCGCATTGTGGTCAAGCCGAACACTTCAAGCAGTTCATCGAGTTTATTCAATTCAATTCAAACCCTTATCCGCACCCCAATGGTGCATAGGACACTGCATTATACAAACACAGTGTTATCTTGATCTATTTATGTATTAATTTTAAATCACACACAGATTTTTTGAGTCTACTAAGTTGTATTTTATTAACAAAAAACACATAAAAAATTATATTGTGACAATTGTTTCGCCTTGTTAGGGCATTATCAAACGAATGTGAAGATCAAATAGACTACGGTCCTTATGTAGCTATACACTTCTAAGTGACAGTTTTAACACGTGCAGCAATAATTTATGGGAGACAACAGTAGCTAATGGGGGATGTAGGTATGTACCCTTATATTTGTTTTCTGGGAAAGGAAGAATTTTGTTAATTAGTTGTTGTGTTTTTTGTTAATAAAATACAACTTAGTAGACTCAAAAAATCTGTGTGTGATTTAAAATTAATACATAAATTAAAATGGAGTTCTACAAATTAAACGCCAAGTCAATAAATAAGTTATCTTGATCGTTAACACACGAAGGAAAGGTGATCAGCCCTCCGCTTCAGGTACCAGTCCAGGGTAGTATTGAATAAATATTAGAGTGCAAAAATCACTTATATTTATTTGACCCCCCCTGGGAATCGAACCCGGGAGTTCCAGAACGGTAGCCAAGCGTGCTGACAATGGTCAGTTGTTGATCACTCAACGGGCCGAAGTACAAGTTTAGTAGAAATCGCAAATCATATAATATGGTTGTGACTCGTCCAGACCTCGTGAGCAGCATGTAGAGCCAGTTGTGCAGCTGGTCCGCGTGCGCCACGATCAGCTCCCCGACGGCCTCGAGGAACAGCCCGAAGACCTTGGTCTGCCCGTCCACAAACATGCGCGCAAACACCTCCGTCACCTGCTGCAGCTCCGTCACGCACAGCAGCTGGCCCTGGTTCAGGTAGTCCGTCTGGAACGCGGAAACACTGCTCAGCGCCTCTTTTCTTTACAATTATTCATTAAATATATATTTATATAAGCACTTACACCTCTTATATTATCTTAATATCTTCCAATACATTTTCTTGATATCTATAATAAAAACAGACTAGTGATATTGGTCAAAATGTTTGATACCATATATCGTAGTCGTACAGAAAAAAGTGACCAACTACCAAAACGTAAAATGCTCAGGTGGGCCATTTAAGTCATTTTTAACAAGTCAATATATTATACTCCCAAGTTTAAAATCCTTTGGGATATTTTACAGGGCAATATTAACTCTATCCACGCGGCTCGCATAACCGTTTGTGTTTTTACAAAACATTCCCCACACGCGGCTGACATAACCGTTTGTGTTTTCACTTAGGTCCAAGTTTCGAACCTCAGTTCAACTTGGAGGGATTTTTTCATGGTGTGGAACTTTGGATAAAATAATACGTCAATCCTTGGCCTTATGACATCTGTTGAAATATCTGACTAATAATTTGTAACATCACAAGGATAAATAAAAGAACAGATCCCTGATTTTTCTTGAGGTCGGTAATTAGTCCGCGCCATAATCATGCCCTATATCTGTCTCACTCTCGACGCTACGCATCGCCAGTGGGTAAGAGTGTCACACAATGCGTGCTTTGATTTATTTATGTTACGATCTTATTTGTTTATATTACGATATATTTCAAGAATATTGTGACACAAGTGTATGAGTACCAAAAAGGCACAATGAATCCCATTGAACGTTTTTGTTTAGGAAAATAAATCGTTTCTTAACTAAATACATGATAAAAGTAATAATTTAAAAAACGGCAAAATAACGCCGCGCACGGGCGTCTCTTAGGAACAAAGTTAATGCGGTTAAAAGGTTAAAAGTTATTAGCTATATATGATATCAAATCTTTTGACCAATATCACTAGTCTGTTTAGTTGGTTAGAAGATATTATAGATATTAAGATAATATATTGGAAGATTCTAATGATAGATAGTAATCACTTAACCTCTAAGCTGCTCGATTTTGAGTGTCAAAACCGTCCCGTGCTGGATTATTTTACATTACAATATTTTTGACAAAAAAAGCATATTTTTGCCTATTTTTTGTAGTGAAACTTTCGGATATCCATCATAGATGTTCACAGTACACAATGCACTTTACTTATTATGTTTTTATGGTGTATTTACACAAAAATATTAACATTTACGGACTCGCGGCCTAAAGTATGGCGGCTGTATAGAAGACGCGCCTGTCGTATCTGCGGAGCACGAGCCGACCGGAAGTATTCACGATAAAGTTGACACTAAATTAAAATAATTTTGATATTTTATGACAGTAAATCAAAGAGAACTAATTCATCCATGCCTCGAACCAAATTTAAGTGCAAAAAATTATCCATAGGTGTTGATATAAGTACGTAAAGTTGAAAAACGACTATGCATGCGATCCGCAGTCAACGGTACTTCTATAAAAAAACGACAATAGATGCGATCCGCAGCTTACGGGTAAAAACTTATGAGAGAAGGTGCATTTTTTACGAGGAGAGGTAATTCATTCAACAGTCATCATAAAAAATTCAATAAAATTTCAATTTACCAAGTAGAGTAGTCCATCCTTCCTTTCGGTCCAGTGGGCGGATGCGCACATCGCGATGATCTCCGCCACAGTCAGGTTCAGGTCCATGCTGGTCTCGTGTCGGCCGGCCAGCCGCGTCTGGCTGCCACTCCAGGACATAGACTGGAGAAGAAACAAGATGAAACATCACCGTCTGATGAAGGGCAATCGGCGAGAGCTGAACCGCCAGTACACAACAAGGTCAGACGTCATCCTAATACAGCGCAATTACGCGTTTACGCAATCAACGCTCTCGAAAATTTTACTCATACGAATCCACGATTAAACATACCGTAGTCGTACAGCAGAAAGTAAACAACTACTAAAACGTAAAATGTTCAGGAGGACCATTTAAGTCACTTTTGTTTGCCAAGAAAATAAACATCAATGCAGTTAGTAATTTTTAACAAGTCAATATATTATACTTCCAAGTTTAAAATCCTTAGGGATTTTTTTCAGGGTAATATTAAGCTAGTAAGATATCAAATAGCCAATGATCACGTTTTTGTAAAAAAAAAAATGCACTTGGTCACTTTTTCCTGTATGACTACGATATGTTAATTTTAGCTGAATGAATTTAATTGAATCCTTCCTTCGCCAACTTCATGCTTCACTTGCATATTTTCTTGACTCTGTCATGTACCTCCTTCATTTCCTTTCTCATACAGCAGTAATGTCCTTCGCCCTGATTTCACTCAGGTATCACTCTGAAGTTACCGGAAGGGCACTTACGTCGTTGTGTCGCCTGTAGGATTCGTAGCTCCGCTCCGAGCAGACGCTGGAAGCTTCGGAGTCGTTGTCGCCGTCGTGGCCACGTAAGCGAAGTCGACTCATGTCTCCGGAGAGATCTCCGCCGTTGGGGTCTTCGGGGCTCTGATGTAAAAAGAAAACACTCGTTAAAAAATTATAAAATGCCTTGACTGCAACTGTTTCAAAAACATCTGCCGGTACGTGGAATATTGTGGATGAGTACCATTGTTTGAACAACAAACTAGATAAAAATATCGAAATCCTTTAGTACACAACCATGATACACGATTTGCACACAACGAAGGTTTGACAGTCCCAAGAATTAACAGTAAATATGGGAGTCCAACACTGCAATATATCGTCCCGAACATTTGATTCCCGCCTGATGTGGCGTGTGGTGTGGTGTGATGTGCTGTATTAGTTTAATTTTGTGTTAGAGTAAAGAGTGTGCAAGGCCTAGAGTTATCGTCGTGAATTATCCCTAAGCCGAGTTCCGAGCATGCTTCGCACATTGAGCCCTATACTGAATCCAATGCTCAAAACACAACCAAGAACTCAGCCCAGATCCTCTCCACAACCGCAACCTGCAGCCTAAGTGTGTAAAGATGCATCTTGCTCAGTTAGCTTCTTCTCCGTCTTAATCCTCATTGCTGAGGGTTGTGACCCTTGCAGAAGCAATGACTCTTCTCCAGTTATCCCTTGACTGCGCTGCACGTAGCGCTCCAACCACTGAGGTGCCTGCTGCTGCCTTAATTTGATCGGTCCATCGTGTGGGGGATCTGCCTCTCCCTCTCTTTCCCTCCAGGCTACCGATCACAACTAGTCGTTCCAGGCTATCCTCGTTGCCACGCGCAACGTGTCCAAAGAACTGGAGAATCCGTCGGGTACAGATATTGGCCAGAGACAAGCCATACAAGCGTAGTTCCTGGCGAATGGACTCATTGGTGCGTCTAGCTGTCCATGGAATTCGGAGCATGCGCCTCCAACACCACATTTCGAAGGCATCAATTTTTCTCCTTTCTGCTGCTTTTATAGTCCATGTTTCAGCAGCATAGGGAAAAATGGAGTGGACCAAGCTCCTGACAAGCTTCATCTCAGTTAGCACTCTTATAATATTTTGTTTGAATTTATTTTTTGTGGTAGTAAAAAAATCAATTTGATTAAACCTGTGGTTATAAGAGTGGTGATTTTAAGGCCGGAAAAACATTATTTGTATTCCTTAATGTCGTTTTTATTGAACGTTAAAGTTCAAATGTGACAATTTTGTAATGTTAGCTCTGGAAAAAATCTAAAAATAAGAAAAATAACATCGCAAATACCCGCCAAAGCCAAGAACTTTTTTTTTATTTCGTTATAAATTTACGTAAATGTATTGGCATTTTTTCGTGCGGGACAAAAATGATTTTGTTATACATATCAACGAGATTTCGTTATATAAATGCGTTTTTGTATGAAAAATTGGTTTTAGGGAGTAAATGACTTTTTTTTTTTCGATATGTCATTTTGCGTTATTTCGCGTTTCGTTATATCACGGTTCTACTGTATTTGTATACATATTTTTAAGAAAAACTGATATGCGGATAGATTGAAGAACTTCACTCCTGTTTTGCAGTTTCCCATGCAGAAATGCACTGCAAAGCAGATGAGGATATAAGTCATGAGTATGAAATGGCATGAGTGATGTTACCAGTGTGTTCTCCGCGTCGCGCGACTGCTGCAGTAGCCGATGTGACGATAGGGCCACGCGGGGGGGCGGCGGCGGGCGCTCCGAGGACATGCGCCGGGTGCCCATGCCGACCAGCCCGCGGCCCAAGGACGTCTTCATAGCGGACCTGCGTCAGGAAAATGGGCCGTGAATGAAGGTCAAATGTCACAAGAGTGAACAACAAATGTGAAAGTTGGTAATATAAATTTCTTTACAGTATGTACAATAGAAGAAGAAGAAGAAGTAGTAGTTGGTACGTATTACACAAAGTAAAGGATGAATGATAAGAAAAAAATCACATATATTTATTTGTTCCCCCCTGGGAATCGAACCCGGGACCTCTTGTCCGCCTCCGTAGTGTAATAAAAATTGTAATATCTTAAAAATAAAATAAATAACACTGCACAGTGACAGTAAGTCAATATGGCTCCATATAGCTATGGTGGGAGGCTTTTCTCCCAGTGCCGCTTCAAGGGTAAACCGCTATACGAAGACTGGACATTCCAAAGTTACCTGGACGGCGAGGTTTCTCTGGAGCCGGCCAGCGACCGGGGAATGCCGGAAGACCTCCTGGTGGGTCGGGGAATGGCTCCGCCCACGGTCGGCAGTCGGGAAGTGGGGGAACTCGATCGGGAAGATGCTGAAACGAAATACATACATATTTATTGTAACTGCAGACAGTTGGTAGAATTCCATATTGAATTGTTGGGTAATATATCCAAAATAAAACAAGGTTTATTGGTTTTTAATTAATATTTTACTTAGTGAATACTACTATTTCTTAAAATCTATTGTGACACGTGTTTTGATGCATTCCGCATCATTTTCAAACACCATGCGGAATGCATTGAAACACGTGTCACAGTAGATTTTAAGAAATAGTGGTATTTCCTAAGTAAAACATTACTTAAAAATGGATAGATTTTACCACAAAGTGACTGCCGAATCAATTAATGAAAAAAGGTTTATTGGATTGAATTTTACATTTATTTATGTATATGTTAATACCTGACGTTTTTCGTCTTATTAGAGTGTTATCACTTTTGTCACTCGTATGGAGCAGAGGACAAAAGATTTTTTTCCAATTGGAATGTAACTGTCTACCTAGATTTTTTTTTAATTTTGGGAGACCGGAAAGGGTTAAAAAAAAGAAATGTAGAAAAAAAAGATGAACTCACGCTGTGACTGGGAAACTCGCGGCCTGGATCTCGTAGAGGAATTGTACTCCGGACTCCTGGGGGTTTGGGAAGCACTGGCCGGCGGTACCGAACTTTTCTTTGAGCGCGCTGGAAAATACAGACATATATTTTATCAAATTTCCCATCACAGCACTATGCACACTTCCATCAATTTCAATTTATTCAATAATAATTCATACATATATATACATTACAAACTAAAATTTAAAGCGTATACATCAAAACATAAATTATAAAGTAAGCAAGAAGACTCTTGTTAGATGTAGAAGAATCCCGTTTCGGAATACCCCTCAGACACATGGAACAGATCGATATTCGGCGTGATATTGTTCAGCATAGCAGTAGCTCTTCCTACAGGCATAACCATCGGCAGGTTGGTCCTGTATATAGGAATGGGAAACAATCTATGCTGACGCTGTCTTAGCTAACTATTGGGAACATACAGACCAATGTTCCGGATAATTACAGGATTATCCATCATACCAATCAATAGATAAAAATGCGTAATCAAATACACATTCCTTCTAGTCTCTAAACATTGAAGTCAAGCATACCTACAACATATCAACAATGCTACATATCTCTCTACTGCCTACTCTAAGCCTTCTAAAGTCAACTATGGACTCTGTCCCAAGCTACCACAAACTAGTTCCAGAGCATTCCAAATATTTTATTTTTACTTTATGTACAGAAAAAAATATATCGTAGCCGTACAGGAGAAAAGACCAACTAACAAAACGTAAAATGTTCAGGAGGGCCATTTAAGTCACTTTTGCTTGGCAAAAAAAAAACACCAATGCAGTTAGTCATTTTCAACAAGTCAATATATTATACTTCCAAGTTTAAAATCCTTTGCGACTTTTTTCAGGGCAATATTAAGCTAGTAAGATATCAAATAGTCAATGATCAAGTTTTTCTAAAAAAATGTCACTTTCTCCTGTATGACTACGATATACATATATTGGCTGGCTTATTTCTAAGAAGCAATATCTTCCTTGCTAAGAAGCAAATATGGTGCTATAGAAGAAAACTCAAAATACCACAGGTTTCAAGAGCTCCAAAGTAAGATGTTTTAAGGTAGATTGTGGTCCCGTGGTTAGTTAGTTAGCTATAAGAGTTAGAGCTTCTGGGTTCGAAGTCACTGTACCACAACTTGAGATCCAATTTAGTAATTTCCGTTACATAAAATGAGTAATGGAAATAACTCATCGGGAATATTATACATCGTGTGCAATGAATGATCGTCCTTTCAAGAATGTCATAAATCAAAAAACTTCATTTTTCAGGAGAACGTTTTTAATGTTTAACCGGATCCACGCGGCACGCATAACCGTAAGTGTTTTCACAAAACATGACCTATACGCGGCTGACATAAGCGTATGTGTTTTTACTTTGCTCCAAGTTTCGAACCTCAGTTCAACTTAGAGGGATTTTTTCATGGTGTGGAACTTTGGATAAAATAATTTGTCAATCCTTGGCCTTATGACATCTGTTGAAATATCTGACTAATAATTTGTAACATCACAAGGATAAATAAAAGAACAGATCCCTGATTTTTCTTGAGGTCGGTAATTAGTCCGCGCCATAATCATGCCCTATATCTGTCTCACTCTCGACGCTACGCATCGCCAGTGGGTAAGAGTGACACACAATGCGTGCTTTGATTTATTTATGTTACGATCATATTTGTTTATTTTTTGTTTAGGAAAATAAATCGTTTCTTAACTAAATACATGACAAAAGAAATCATTTAAAAAACAGCGAAATACTGCCGCGCACAGGCGTCTCTCAGGAACAAAGTTAATGCGGTTAAAAGGTTAAAAATATAATACAATGTATTAAAAATAAATATCACGCCACTTATTGAACTTTTTACTATGCAACAGATCCTTTTAGGTAAAACCTGAGCGGAGGGCTGATCACCTTTCCTTCGTGTCAACGATCAAGATAACACTGTGTTTATATAATGCAGTGCCCTATGAACCATTGGGGTGCGGATAAGGGTTTGGATTGAAAAAAATATGAAAGTGGTCATGCTCTAGTGTTTTAAATTAAAAAATAGTAATAATAAACGTCTATTTTACCTCTCGGCGGTACATCACCCTCTGCAGATGGCATTAAAATATTACAAAACATTATTTCTATATTTCAAAACACAAACCAATACATTCTACCATTTCTTTATTTTCTAAATAAGTTCAATACCACTAAATAATTCCACATCTCAAATGCAACACTGTATTTATAGATTTGGCGTTTAATTTGATGAACTCCATTTTAATTTACATATTAAATATTAAAATCAAACACTGATTTTTAGAGTCTAATAAATTGTGCATAATTTATTATTTATTATTAAAAACATATAAAAATTAAATTTGCAATTTTCAAACCATATACGGTAGAACGGGGCTACTTGAACTTTAATGTGTTACTTGAGCCCAGTACAAAAAATATATACTTACATCTGTATTTGGTCTACAATAATGAATGTATCGACACGATCATTGTTTCCCTGACAGGTGACACTTTGTCATGTCACGATACTTTGATCGATACCACAATCTAAATATTTTTTTTTGTACTGGGCTCAAGTAACACATCAAAGTTCAAGTAGCTCCGTTCTACAGTACTGTGGACAGTAGTTTCAAAATGTCATAACAAGGCGAAACAATTGTCACAAATTTTATCTTTATGTGTTTTTCATAATAAAATACAATTTACTAGACTCTACATATGAGTGCTTGATTTAAATATTTAATATATAAATTGTAGCATTGTATTTAACCTTTCCTTCCCAGTGATTTGTATTTACTACAATTCGACTCTAATGATGAGAATATCGATATCGAAACATCACAAGTAGCAGGCATAGCTGGTGTAGCGGCACAACCGCCGCAGAGTACGACTTGCGCGCTACTAAAATGAGATTGGCGGAAAAAATATGAAACCAAATGCGCGTGTACGCAAAGCACGGCACGCAAGCACACACTGAGAAACGTTTGTGTATTGGTGATTCTAACCCTGATTTTTTCACTTATTAGAATAATCTCGTTGCTTTGAATGAGTACGGGTGTACTTACGGAGGCTGGCAGTGTTGGAGGCTAGCCGATTCCTGGCCTGCTGCGAATACAAGGCCCGCGCCTTGGCCCTCTGAGCGGCGGCGGCATCGACGGCAGACACGCTCCGCCCGACGGCCGCTCCGACGCTGCGGTCTAAAAATTTCCATCGAAAACTTAGCACAGAGTCAACCAAACGCCCCCGCCAAAACTAAACGGCCGAACCCTGACTGTACTGGCCTCCAATCAGCTTTACAATTATGGGGCCCGAGGTCTCGGAGACCAGGTGGATCTCCTCCAGGCTGACGTGCTTCAGGCCGGAGAGTTCGGGGGCCCACGGGACTCGGAGTAGGGTCGCCGGGATGTGGATTAGGTTGAGGGATTCTGCAAGGGTTAGGTCGGGTTAGGTCAGGTTAGTTCGGGTTAGGTTGGATCAAACTAGGTTAGGAAGAATTTAAAACGATGCGATGTAAGCGAAACTATGTTTAAAAGAGCTAGTTATATAATTGGACAATAGAAGATATCAAATGATGTATGATGGTGGGGTTTGGTGAGATAGTTTGGGCATGAGGAACGAATGAGTGAAGAAAGAACAGTAAAACAAATTTAAGAAGTCGAATGTAGTTGGAAATAGGAGCAGAGGAACACCGGGGAAAACTTGTCATGATCGAGTATTTCAAATATTTGGGCATGGTTTGGTCAGGAGTCGGAATAATCGGCGGGTATGTATGAGGAGATGCATGAATTGGAAGAGGCGAAGAATGTTTACAAAGACAGATTGATGTGGCGTTCTATTCTCTCTGCATTTCCTTTGTGCGTATCGACGTGATGGTTAGTTAGTTAGATAGTTAAAAGCTTAAAACAATAAAAATTATACAAAATGTAAATAATTTAAAACCACATACCTTTTACCTTATTTATTATTTTTATTGCATTTGTTTTAAAAAATAAAATAAAATATATATCTGAAAACACCCTATTGGTTAGGTTTCATCACGGTAGATGAAAATGAAAAAATTAAAGATTGAAAATTAAAAAAAAAGGATGTTAGCTATTAAGGCGGAGACTGACCTCCACATTTGGTCGTAACGTAACATGTTACGATGCGAGCATTCAGGCAGTCAGTACACCGAGCCGAGCTGCTCGCCGCTCCTTCCGAATGCTCCATCCGAAGTCGGATGCAATTTTTGGTTAGTACAGGGTTGCCAATCTGTGGAAAATTCCCCAAACTGCGGGGAATTTGTGGGAATTGGCACGATATTTTTTTTTTCTTCATTTGGAGTAAGCAGTAATTTGTTAAAATCACTGAACCAGGAATCACGTCTTCGTCGTCCGACATTTCAACTACAGTACGAATGCAATGTTGCAAAGATTCATACAGATTTTGGGTTATTGATTCAGATTTTCAGATTTTTTGGTGTGACATATGGCAACACTGAGCACAAGGCCACTAGTGAGCACTGATCGCGGTCAGTCAGCAATGCCGTAACGTCATAATGTAACATGCTTGCCGCGAGCGATGTTACGATGTTTTGTTATGACAAAATGCTTCGGTCACGTCTCCGCCTTTAGATTAAGTTATAACAAGAAAGGTTAGGTCAGGTTAGGTTAGGTTATATTATATTACGTTAGGCGATATTATATAGAGGAAGATGTCGGAAGGTCAGGATGTATTTTACTACAGGTAAGGAAGGGTTAGGTCCCTGCAAGAAAGGTAAGGTGAGGTGAGGCGGGCGAAATTCAACATACAGGTCGGGTTTGAATGACAAAACAGATCGGGAATAGGTCAGGTTGGGTTGGGTGTCAAAAATAGTACTCAATTAGCTACCAAGAAAAAAGTGGAAATTTCTCTTCCGATTTATAGTTTACACCTTGCAAAATAAAAGGTCTTACACATGATGATGTTATCGCCATCTTCTTTTTCTACTTCTAAACCTAAAAACCATCCAATGGTGCATAGGGCACTGCATCATATTAACGCAGTGTTACTTACACGAAGGCAAGGTGATCAACTCTGCGCTTCAGGTACCAGTTCGGCTGTTCAAACTTAAAACACATTAAGGGACATTTTTGTTGTAGTCCAAATTTTTTTTTTTTAAAAGTACTACAAAAAAATGTCCCTTACTGTGTTTTGAGTTTGGACAGCCGAGTTCAGAGTAATATAAATAAATATTAGAGTGGAAATCAATAATATTTATTTTGACCCCTTCTGGGAATTGAATCTGGGAAACCAGCATGGTAGCTGAATACGCTAACCATTGAGCTACAGAGGCGGACAAAATTTCGCCCTTCAATTAATCAAAATAGGAAAGCATGAAAGACTTTCAATCAAATATATCATCAGATCGAAGATCTTCAATTTTAAGAGCTGTTCAGATGCTGATCAGCGAATTATATTATAAGTTCACAATATTTTGAATATGCCCAAATCTTTGTTCAGAAATTCTGTTTTTTTTTTAAAAAGGTGTCCGCTGATTAAAAACTTACTAAACTCAACCATAGATGGTGCCGAAGAAGTAGCGTGTGAAAGAAGGTGTCAATTGAAGCATAAATATAACTTCCGAAATTTCGGTAGTGCAGTTGTGAATCATGAATGGTGAATGTTGCAAGAGTGGAAAGTGATCATTTAAACCATCCAACGACAGGTCAACATACAACAACACAACTTTTCACTTCTGTATTTATAGATCTGGCGTTTAATTTGTAGAACTCTATTTTAATTTATATGTGAAATGTTAAAGTCAAACTCTGATTTTTAGAGATTAAAATTCTAAATTGTATTTTAGTGTTAAATCTTCACATTCACATTTGAAAATGCCATAACAAGGCGAAACAATTGTCACAAATTTTATTTTGATGTGTTTATAACACTAAAATACAATTTTAGTAGACTCTACAAATCAGTGTTTGATTTTACCATTTAATATATAAATTCACCTCTAGTCGGCAGCGGGATATTGGTCCGATCATGCGACAGCCTTCTCCTGGGAGATCCGGGAGTTCTCCGGAAGGACCCTGTCCTGCCTAGGCCTCCCGGAGCCGCCGGGGCGGCCCCGCAGGCGCTGAGGTTTTCGGCAGAGGCTTCCAAAGCCAAAGAAATCCCGAGAGCGAGTGGCAAATTTTAATTATTCAAATTAAAATTATGGTCAATACATTACCGGATCCATGTTGAAAATTAGCGTTTGAAATAAAGATAAAAAATGATATTAATAAATCGTATGTTTAGAGGATGTGGTTATTGGTATTATTATTTATTTATTATTGTCATTTGTTTACGATACTACGTTATTTAAAACGTTACGAAGTTATTTACCTGTGATGCTTGCCGATGGACTTCTGGTACTGGTCATCATTTTTCTGTCTGAGAATTAAAAAAATAAAACATACATTAAGGTTTTGAAATACAATAGTGTATCCTACACATAAAAGTTATAAACAACAATAATAATAATAACTTTTATAAAATAAAACTGGTTGTTGTCATTGACATAAAAAAATAAACATATTGTTTACTCTGTAGATATATTTATGCATTTCAGAAACCTTTTGTTGCGGAAGGGTGCACATTTTTGTGCATTTCGGTTACCTTCAAATATACAAAAAAACAAGTCTTAAACGTCTAATTTCTAGTCTTGCTTTGCTGTGTGGCAGACTTCATCCTTAAATTCTGCTGAGTACAGTCAGTGATCATCGATTGTTTCCTAGGGAGTCGAGATATTAATTTAATTGAGTGATTTTTTTTTAATTTTCACTCTAAACGTTGCAATTTCTCACCCCTTTATTCTCTTTGTCTAAATGAACCATTTTAGTCTGGTTATATCGAAGAATGCTACGCATTTCATGGACCGATGTGGTCAGCAAGCAAATGTGCTCCAAAGAGCGAGAGCAGGGAGACAGTTGCCGACTGATATCAAGGTCCGGAAGGTGTCCTATCTGGGGCATGTGCTGAGAGGAGACAAGTACGAGCTATTGCACCTAGTGGAGGGTCCACGAGGTGTGGGCAGAAGGCACATCTCCTGGCTCCGGAATATACGAGATTGGACGAGGATCAGGACTGGCTATTAATAAGTAGGCCGAGACAAGGACAATTACTCTCAAGTGATGGTCGCCGTCAGGGGGACCTGACATGACACGCACAGAAGTAGAAGAAGAATGCTATTTGGCTATTAATAAGTAGATAGTTGTGTAGTTAATGGGTAGCTAGGTTGCAACTTATACGAGGATATGGGCTGTTTAACGTGTGAAAAGCTGAAAAGGGTTTGACTTAATAGTCCGGAATGGCAAAGGAGGTGTCATTCATTGCTGCAGGCCAATCCACAGGGAGGGAAATGGGTAGTAAATAAAATAACTCTCAAGCGTCGCCTAGCGGGGTACCTGATATATCACACACTAAATGCCATTTGGCTAGTAATGCGTGGGTAGTAAGGACCAGGGGGGACCTGACATGGCACACACAGAAGAAGCAGAAGAAGCGGAAGAACGCCACTCGGCTAGTAATGGGAAAGCGTCTAGTCACCGTAGAGGGGTCGCGGCACGGAGGAGGGCGTGTGCGCGGGCGCGGGCGTGTGCAGGCTGTCGGTGCTGCCGTGCCGCGAGCCCGCGTCCTTCTCCACAGCGCGCTGCGCCGCCGCGTCCAGCTGCAGGAACAGCGCCTCGCCCGCCGCCGGGAAGTGCCTCTTGAACAGCCAGAAGGCCCTGACGGAAGAGAAATTAAATTTCAATGTCATTTTTACCAAGTCAATATATTATACTTACAAGTTTAAAATCCTTTGGGATATTTTCAGGGCAATATTAAGCTAGTAAGATATCAAATAGTCAATGATAACGTTTTTGTACAAAATGCACTCGGTCACTTTCTCCTGTATGACTACGATATATTCCCTTCAGGTTTTTGTAAGCAAAAAAAAATCATCTACATGATTTTCACAAAAAATTCAATTAAAATGTTTTTTTTTCAATACCCCTTATTCACGTTTTCCCTCCATTTGGGTTTTTGTATACAAAAAAGGACTCATCTATATGATTTTTTTAAATAAATTGAATCGTGGGGGCCCGACTTACCTCCTGCAGTGCACGCGGGTCATGTTGTCGGCGTCGGAGCAGCCCTTCCTGATGGCCTCGCGCACCACAGCCTGCTGCTTGTCCAGAGAGGCCGTGCTCCAAGTGTCTAACAGGGCGCACAGAATGTCACTGCAAAACAAGCATTGATTTTTTTAAATGTATTGAATGTTACATCAAACACTGATTTTTTGAGTCTACGAATTGTATTTTATTGTTAAAAAAAACACATAAAAATCAATTTCCTGACAATTGTCTCGCCTAGTTATGGCATTTTCAAACAATGTGAAAAAAACAGATCTAAGTACCTTCTTCTTTTAAACGTATAACTCATATAGTACATATATATACTATATGAGTTATACGTTTAATATGAATTTTTGTTTTATGTTAAAATCAAATATTTGTAGTTTATATTAGCACTTTTAATCTAATTTTATTTCTGATAATATCTATTATATTCGTCCGCCTCCATAGTGTAATGGTCAGCACGTTCGGCTACCGTTCTGGAGGTCCCGGGTTCGATTCCCAGGGGGAGGTCAAATAAATATAAGTGATTTTTTCACTGTAATATTTATTCAATATTACCCTGGACTGGTACCTGAAGCGGAGGGCTGATCACCTTTTCTTCATGTGTAAACGATCAAGATAACACTGTGTTTATATGAAGCAGTGCCCTATGCACCATTGGGGTGCGGATAAGGGTTTTATATTTTATATATATATTCTTGCTAGCGCCCTTTATCATAACCTAAAATATAATATATACCCACACACAGGCCATGCCTTTGTGGGATCTTTTTTTGTATTAATATTTAATATTTTTTTGTACTTGTAATTATAATATATTGTAAAGTGCAAAAGAATTTAAAATAAATAATAAAAAAATATATATAAAATGGAGATCATATTTAGTGATGTACCTCAATGTGGCGCGGATCTCTTTGGCTTTCGACATGGTCATCATCTGCATGAGGATGGGAACTAGGCGGGGGGAATGTACGTAGCGAACGATGTAACGAATGGCCGTCGTGCCCGCTGATGAAATAACCTGGAATAAAAAAATCATTACTCGTGAAAACCAACACTCTGTTCCTTTTCCTTTTCCTTCATGTGTCCTTGGGATAAACGCTCCTTCACACCTCTCATAACGGAATGTTCCGAAGCCACAGGAAAGCTGCCTTCTTCCAACCCCTCTGCGCCCCTCAATCTTCCCTTTCATGGCCAGTTGTAGGATGGCATACTTTTCAACTCTTGTTATGTGAACAAAATGTTCCTACTTGGATATTTATTTATTATGTGTAGAGATAATTGTAATAAACTGTTCAATTTATTCCACAAAGACTATTTGTTAGATGTTAATTACCTGGTTTTTGTAGATTTAAATTTTGCTTAGATTGTTTGCCACATGCGTCTGGCGAGTATTCCGCACTGCGGGAAATGTTAGATGTATGCGCCTGGCGCGTTTACCGTATCCAACCTTAAAGGATTAACCCTTACTGGTCCAATGTCGAATCTCATTCGACTCATCGATTTTCTTTCTCATCGATTTTTTCCTCTTAGGTCCCATGTCGGATGTTATTCGACATTTTTTTCATCATAAGTATTATGTATTTAAATTCCAAGCTTACATTTTTGTCACTCGTATCTATTACAACAGTATGTGGAGCAGGGGACAAAAGATTTTTTTCCAATCGGAATGTAACTGTCTACTTAGATTTTTTTAATTTTGGGGGACAGCAAAGGGTTAAAAGGTCAAAAGAATATTTGTGATAATAGATACACACCTTGGCGGAGTTAGGAACGAGGTTGATCATCTCGGTGATAATATACAAACAGAATTGGTCCAATTTGGTCTTCAGCGTCTTCGCCATGTACGCTATCGTGATGCACGCTTCTCTCACGACCTGCGGATTTCAATTTTACAAAAAAAACATTACAATCACAGGTTAGATTTAAAATGGTGGAAATTGATCGGCAAGTGAATGAAAATAGTCAAATAGTTTTAAATTTAAATTAAGAATAGAATAAGACCATTTCAAAAATAAAATTAAAAACAGAATCGCAAAATTGCTTTTAAATGTTATGTGTATTGTAAGAAGATGTAAATATATATGTTATATATTTACATCTTCTACGATAAAAGCCATAATATAGTGTCAACTTGAGATGAAACACACTACTACTGACCCTTATCTGCACCGAATGGCGCTTAAGGCACTGCATTGTATAGAAGCGATGTTACGATACCAGAAAGAAATACTTAAATCGGTCAATATTATAGAAAAGTATCGCTGATTTTGTACAAGCCTAGTAAAAATACCATTTTTGCAAAAAAATCTTCAGAAATTTTAGTATACATATAAGAAAAAATCTCAGCACTAAAACGGTTAAACGTATGGCATCCATTTTAAATAAATGAAGATACAAAGTGCTCATATGGCTACCGTATGTAAACTAGTTGGTTACTTTTATGCACCCATAGCAGCTATCCGTGCATGCAATTTGCCCATATGGTGCCGTTGGACATATGAAGGGTATAATCATACACCCATTGCAGCATTACAAACATACAAGGTGCCCATACGGCTACTGTAAGTTAACTAGTGGGTTATTATTATGCACCCATAATAGCTATCTATGCATACCATTTGCCCATATGGTGCCGTTGGACATATGAAGGGTATAATCATACACCCATTGCAGCATTACAAACATACAAGGTGCCCATACGGCTACTGTAAGTTAACTAGTGGGTTATTATTATGCACCCATAATAGCTATCTATGCATACCATTTGCCCATATGGTGCCGTTGGACATATGAAGGGTATAATCATACACCCATTGCAGCATTACAAACATACAAGGTGCCCATACGGCTACTGTAAGTTAACTAGTGGGTTATTATTATGCACCCATAATAGCTATCTATGCATACCATTTGCCCATATGGTGCCGTTGGACATATGAAGGGTATAATCATACACCCATTGCAGCATTACAAACATACAAGGTGCCCCATATGGCCACCGTATGTAAACTAGTGGGTTACTATGCACTATGCACTACTATGCACCCATAGTAGGAATCCATTCAACCTGCTCATATGGTCATTTGGTTTCCGTTATCCTGTACAATAAATAGTCTGTAATAATTCACCGGCTCCATACCTGACTCCTCAACTCTTTAATAACGACTAGAAATGGCACGGACATCTCCTTGAGCTGCGCCGTGAACTCCACCGGGAACAGGGCGTGAGCGTTGGCGACCAGCAACGCTCGGATCTTCTTCAGCTGCAAACACACCGATGAAATTACAATTCAGTTCCATATTCCAAATATCGTAGTCATACAGGAGAAAGTGAGTCAGAGTTTCTCGGTTCGAATCCACTCTACCACAATTTGATACCTATTTCTAATAATGAGCCGCTTAGGCTCACAGATATAGTATGAAATTGAAATATTTGTGTAAATAATAAAAAAAACACAAATATTTCTCTTTTTTTTAAAAAAAAAGGGACCAAGACATTTTTAACGAAAACTTGATTATTGACTGTTTGATATCTTACTAGCTTAATATTGCCCTGAAAAAATCCCAAAGCGATTTTAAACTTGGAAGTATAACATATTGACTTGTTAAAAATGACTGACTGCATTGATGTTTATTTTCTTGTCAAGCAAAAGTGACATAAATGGCCCTAAATCAAAATAAGATTGACAATTTAAGGTACAACTTAGTAGCAGATGAGACGCGATTGAAATGACGCGTGTGTCTGATATTAACCGTCAATGTGATCAAAGGTTGGCACAAGGACGCCAAATATACTGCCAGTTTAGCTTTCTCTATTGACCCTTACTGGTCCAATGTGGAATCTCATGAATCGGCATGGATTTTTTCCTCTTAGGTCCCATGTCGGATGTTATTCAACATTTTTTTCATCAAATGGTGCATAGGGCACTGCGTCATATAAACGCAGTGTTATCTTGATCGTTTATACATGAAGGAAAGGTGATCAGGCCTCCGCTTCAGGTACCAGTCCATGGTAATTTTGAATAAATATTACAGGGAAGAAATCACTAATATTTATTTTACCCCCCTTGGGAATCGAACCCGGAACCTCCAGAACGGTAGCCGAGCGTGCTGACCATTACACTACGGAGGCGGACAAAAATTTTTCATCATTAGTATTATTTATTTAACCTCTCCAAGAGTACAATAATTGATGTCCTACTTTCTCTATGGAGTGAATACGTATTTTTAAAAATAAAATCTTTGTATTATGAAGATAGAAATTATGTCAAAAATAATTTAAATAAAATATAAAGCTCACCATCTCTAGGTTTTATTTTATGACAAAGTTAAATACAAATATCCACAGATGTCATTACTGTACAAATTATATCATACCAAATGACAGATAGACTTTGACGTTCATTAACGTCGACATTCCTTTGAGGAAAATTCGCACAAACGTTTGTTTACGTCCATACTCCCGGAAAGGTTAAATATCTCTCGTATCTATTACAACAGTATGTGGAGCAGAGGACAAAAGATTTATTTCCAATTGGAATGTAACCGTCTACCTAGATTTTTTTTTAATTTTGGGGGACCAGAAAGGGTTAGGCTTTTATACAGCCTATTCCTGTTTCGGGTTGATGATAAAACCCATCTCACCGCGTCTATCCTCTTCTCCCAGTCGGCGTTCTTGTCACCGACGACGGAGGCCGCGAGGCGGCAGACATCGTCCAGGTCCCGGGAGCTGTACAGCGCCACCGGAGGCACCGTGCAGAACTGGGCTTCGAAGGCCTCCGAGGTCACGGCGCCGGCCCCCGTATCCACTGCGGGAAGGAATAGAGCGTCAGTCACCGCACAAATTGTCAATCGAAGCCATTGGAAGAAAACTGAAGACTTATTTTAACACATTGTTTGCGGGAAATGCAAGGGTGGCCAACCCGCGGCCCGCCGGGTGTCTACTTGCGGCCCGTGGAGCATTTCACACATTTCTTCTTTATGTGTACATAAAACCACCAAAAGAACATTCCATCGTGCGTAGTTTGTATCATATCCCATTTATGGAAGTATCTCACTATCGTGACAATTTCTGATATAGTATATTCGTGGTAACAAACAACTTAAATCGACTTATAAGTACACACTGATAATAATAAAAGCTGCTATAACTGCCTGCTATAGCGACTCAAAGTAAAAATGCTATGTAAAAGCTAGTTATACAGTAGCCACGATAATAGGAGATGGTAAAATGGTTAAATTTTACGGCCCGGTAAGAAATCTGATTTCTTAAATCTGGCCCGGCTGTTGAAAAGGTTGGCCACCTATGCTTTAGAGCGTGTTTTACATACTGCTGGTAGAGAGCGGGAGACGGTTATAAGCATTAATTTCCAATTTCAAAGCAATTGAGTGAATAGCTTAAGATTTTGAACAAATCAACATTTACATTTTTATTTATATAGATCATTCGTTAGTAAAGAGATCATATCGCTCACTCCTTTCAAGAACGTCATAAATCAAAAATCGTCATTTTTCAGTTGTGCATTTTTACAGAATGCCCAGAAAATGTACTATATTCCAGCAAAAGAGGCATATTTTTAACATAATATTTACCCGCTACAGGGCAGAAAATGATGTTTTTGCATTTTGAAGAAAAGGTATTGTTTAATTTTTTTTATAAATATACAAAATATTTTTCAAGTGTAGAAAAAACCTTCATATTATATTTTTAAACTTTAAAAAAGTTTTCCTGAAAAATCAAGTTTTTTTATTTATGACGTTCTTGAAAGGAGTGAGCGATATATACATTACTTCTTTATATCATGAATTTGTAATTTATGATTTTTTAATGTTCAAGTACTATCTTCCCTCTGATTGCAAACAGCTATACATATATGGTATCAAATATTTTGACCAATATCACTAGTCTGTTTTTGGTTGGTTGGAAGATATTACTTTTTAGCAATAATCTCGCCAATGTACTTATTTAATTTTTTTGTACGTGAAGTTTCATTCAAACCCTTATCCGCACCCCAATGGTGCATAGGGCACTGCATCATATAAATGCAGTGTTATCTCGATCGTTAACACATGAAGGAAAGGTGATCAGCCCTTCGCTTCCGGTACCGAGGTAATATTGAATAAATATAAGAGTGAAAAAATCACTTATATTTATTTGACCCCCCCTGGGAATCGAACCCGGGACCTCCAGTACGGTAGTGCTGACCATTACGCTACGGAGGCTGACAGAATGAAGTTTAAATAAATAAATAAATATATGTATTTAATGCCATTTTTAAAAACGGGCCCATTACATGTTTTTTTTTCAGTAAAAGAATATTGATTTGAGAGATAAAAAGCAGTGCTATTTTTAACACCTGTTTTGTCACTTTATAACGTGTGGACACTGCCTCAGAATAAGACAGTGTTATTTTATCAGTATCATTAACATAACAGTGGGATGAGAATTCGCTGACGACCCACCGGGAATCAAACCCATGTCGCTCACTCCTTACAAGAACGTCATAAATCGAAAAAACTGATTTTCCAGGAGATCGTTTTTAAAGTTTGAAAATAAAATGAAATGTATTAAAAATGAATATCAAGCCACTTATTGATCATTTTACTGTGCAACAAATCTTTTTATGTAAAACCTGAATGTTTTTTCTGCATTTGAAAAATATTTAGTTTATTTAAAAAAATAATAAAACAATACCTTTTCTTCAAAATGCAAAAACAACCGTTTCTGCCCTGTAGCGGGTAAATATTAAGTTAAAATTATGTCGCTTTTGCTGGGATATAGTACATTTTCTGGGCATTCCGAAAACATGCACAAATGAAAATTGTCGATTTTTTTTTATGACGTTCTTGTGGTAGCCAAACGAACTAATCACAACTACAGAGGCAAACAACATACCAAGTAATATTGGTTTGTTCAAACTAGCCTTTTGAATAATATAAAGTAAACAATATTCATGCAGAATGTGGAGTGCAAGTGCATTGGTGTATATAATATTTATTGCGTGCATTAAATATTTCCGTGAGTGGATTCTTAACTTAACTTAACTATATCTGAGAAGTGAGTTCTTGCAAAGCAAGCTGTATCTGAGGAGCGAGTTTTTGCAAAGCAAACTGTATTTGAGGAGTGAGTTCTTGCAAACTAAACAGAATCTGAGGAGTATTTTCATGCAAAATAAACTGTATCCTAGGAGTTCTCGCAAAGCAAACTGTATCTAAAGGTGAAGACTGACCAGAGCATTTCGTCGTAACGTAATACGTTACGATGCGAGCATTCAGGCAGTCAGTACAGCGAGCCGAGCGCTCCATCCATAGTTTCGGATGCTCGCTGATGCTCGCCGCGAGCGATGTTACCATGTTATGTTACGACGAAATACTCCGGTCAGTCTCCACCTTAGGAATTGAATTCTTGCAGACTTAACAGTATTTGAGGAGTATTTTCTTGCAAAATAAATTGTATCTGAGGAGTGAGTTCTTGCAGAGCTAACTGAATCTGAGGAATGAGTTCTTGCAAAGCAAACTGTACCTGAGGAATGAGCTCTTGCAAAACAAATTGTATCTGAGGAATGAGCTCTTGCAAAACAAACTGTATCTGAGGAGTATTTTCTTGCAAAGCAAACTGTATCTGTGAGTGAATTTTTACAAATAAACTATCTGAGAAGGGAATTTTTTCAAAGCAAACTGTATCTGAGGAGTATTTTCTTGCAAAATAAACCATATCTGAGGAATAAGTTCTTGCAAAGCAAACTGTATCTGAGGAGTGAGTTCTTGCAAAAGCAAACTGTTTCTGAATGAACTATTGCAAAGCAAACTGTCTCTGAGGAGTGAATTCTTGCAAACTAAACAATATCTGAGGAATATTTTCTTGCAAAATAAACCACATCTGAGCAGTATTTTCTTCCAAACTAAACAATCTAAAAAAATAGCAGTTCATAACGCCGTTCCAACTGCTAAATTCAACTAGCATTCGGCATGGATTCACGGCTACGCAAGCGGCGTGACGCGGGGCAAGCGAGTAGATGATGAGGATAGACAGACCGCTGGATCCGGTGCGGCGCGTCGGCTGCGGCAGGCCCCCGCACACGGCCGTGGTGGCTCGCCGCTGGAACTCGCTCACTAGAGGGGGGAAGGTTAGCGCACACGTTAGTTAGTGGATGGCATGACATGAGGGGTTATCCGGTGAATGAAAATGGGGTGAAAAGACACAACTAGTACTAGAATCACCAAGCATCGACTTTCATACAATTGACAATTAAATACATCGCAAAAATATGTCTTTTTTTCATTCTAAACCCTTGGAGAGAACATTCTTATCCCATGGGAGAAAACCCAGATTTGTGAACAAGTATTTGGACACACTCAAAAAATAAATTTTGGTGCTTTAAATCATCCTATAGAAAATCTGATTAAAACGCATTTATTTAACATCTATCTTCTTCAATCCCTTGTCCGTCCCCGATGGTGCATAGGGCACTGCATCATATAAACGCGGTGTTATCTTGATCGTTAACGCATGAAGGAAAGGTGGTCAGCCCTCCGTTTCAGGTACCAGTCCAGGGTATAATTGAATAAATATTATAGTGCAAAATTACGTTTATTTATTTGACCCATCCCTGGGAATCGAACCCGGGACCTCCAGTACGGTAGCCGAGCGAGCTGACCATTCCACTACTGAGGCGGACATTGGTACATTACAAAAACGCATTAAGTCATTATTAACACATTGTTTGCAGGAAACGCTTAAAAGCGGCTTTAAAATACTATCGGTAGAGAGCGGGAGACGATTATAAGCGTTCTATTTGCTTACTTTTGGAAGAGCGCGAGATACGCCAAAAAACTTACTTGTGATTAGTATACTAATTAGGGTCGAGGTTAATGAAAAAAAAACTGCCCGCCAACAATGTGTTAAGGCAATCATTCATATATTCCACACTCAAAAACACAAATTTGGTAACTAACATTATAAATTACTTTTTTTTTTCTTTAAACCCTTATCTGCACCCCAATGCACCATAGGGAACTGCGTTATATAAACGCAGTGTTATCTTGATCATTTACACATGAAGGAAAGGTGATCAGCCCTCCGCTACAGGTACCAGTCCAGGGTAATATTGAATAAATATCGCAGTGAAAAAATTACGTATATTTATTTTACCCCCCTTGGGAATCGAACCCGGGACCTCCAGAACGGTAGCCGAGCGTGCTGACCATTACACTACGGAGGCGGACAAATTACACAGAGCTCAAAACTTTCACAATCATAAAATTACCGGCCAATAAACGTTACGATCAAAATGAAAATGAAACATGAACCGATTGTTATATTATTACTTTAAAAATACTCACAAATGATTGTGTCATTTTAACACACTACCTGCGGGCGGATTCGCGCTCATAATAGAGATAAACATCTCTGAAAAAAGTAAAGAAGTGATAACATTTAACCATACTGTATACATGGATATGAGAAAAAGATGCCGCAAAAGTCATGCGTAAAAATAACTCACACGCAATTTACGATGAGTCGAGTGAAAAGGTAAAATTACCCTTCCCGCAGATAGTGTGTTAAAATACAAAGTTAAATTGGTGAATATAACAAAAATTATACTATTTAGGAGAGCTCTGCATTCAGGCAACAACATAACACAAATAACTAAAAAATAAAGTGAGTCATTTGTATTATTATACAGTACATCCCGATTTTCCGGGTCAGGTTACCTGGGAAACGGATTATCCGGACACTTATGTCATTTATTTTGTATATTGACCCCTTGTGTGATTTGCCCGAATTCAGTTCAGATAGGTAATTTGCTGACACAGTGATTTGCCCAAATCCAGTTCGGGCACATTGTACACCAAACTTTTTATAGCGATTTGCCCGAATGCAGCTCGGGTCATTCCCCCACCAGTCTTGAGAGCGCATCGCGCGCGTTGAGTGACACGTGTCGTAATTTTCACTTTACTAAAAATTCCACATACAATGTCAACGCTCATCCAAATCCCAAACATAGTATGTAATAAACTTTTAATAGTGAAAAAAAGTGTGGCTTTTTTTGACCCACTTCCACGTAAAATGCCAACACTCATCCAAATCCCAATCATAGCATGTAATAAACTTTTAATAGTGAAAAAAAAGTGTGGCTTTTTTTGACCCACTTCCACGTACAATGCCAACACTCATCCAAATCCCAATCATAGCATGTAATAAACTTTTAATAGTGAAAAAAAAGTGTGGCTTTTTTTGACCCGATTCCACGTACAATGCCAACACTCATCCAAATCCCAATCATAGCATGTAATAAACTTTTAATAGTGAAAAAAAAGTGTGGCTTTTTTTGACCCGATTCCACGTACAATGCCAACACTCATCCAAATCCCAATCATAGTATGTAATAAACTTTTAATAGTGAAAAAAAGGGTGGCTTTTTTTGACCCGATTCCACGTAAATTCCAACACACATCCAAATCCCAATCATAGCATGTAATAAACTTTTAATAGTGAAAAAAAAGTGTGGCTTTTTTTGACCCACTTCCACGTACAATGCCAACACTCATCCAAATCCCAATCATAGCATGTAATAAACTTTTAATAGTGAAAAAAAAGTGTGGCTTTTTTTGACCCACTTCCACGTACAATGCCAACACTCATCCAAATCCCAATCATAGCATGTAATAAACTTTTAATAGTTAAAAAAAAGTGTGGCTTTTTTTGACCCACTTCCACGTACAATGCCAACACTCATCCAAATCCCAATCATAGTATGTAATAAACTTTTAATAGTGAAAAAAAGGGTGGCTTTTTTTGACCCGATTCCACGTAAATTCCAACACACATCCAAATCCCAATCATAGCATGTAATAAACTTTTAATAGTGAAAAAAAAGTGTGGCTTTTTTTGACCCACTTCCACGTACAATGCCAACACTCATCCAAATCCCAATCATAGCATGTAATAAACTTTTAATAGTTAAAAAAAAGTGTGGCTTTTTTTGACCCACTTCCACGTACAATGCCAACACTCATCCAAATCCCAATCATAGTATGTAATAAACTTTTAATAGTGAAAAAAAGGGTGGCTTTTTTTGACCCGATTCCACGTAAATTCCAACACACATCCAAATCCCAATCATAGCATGTAATAAACTTTTAATAGTGAAAAAAAAGTGTGGCTTTTTTTGACCCACTTCCACGTACAATGCCAACACTCATCCAAATCCCAATCATAGCATGTAATAAACTTTTAATAGTTAAAAAAAAGTGTGGCTTTTTTTGACCCACTTCCACGTAAAATGCCAACACTCATCCAAATCCCAAGCATAGCATGTAATAAACTTTTAATAGTTAAAAAAAAGTGTGGCTTTTTTTGACCCACTTCCACGTACAATGCCAACACTCATCCAAATCCCAATCATAGTATGTAATAAACTTTTAATAGTGAAAAAAAGGGTGGCTTTTTTTGACCCGATTCCACGTAAATTCCAACACACATCCAAATCCCAATCATAGCATGTAATAAACTTTTAATAGTGAAAAAAAAGTGTGGCTTTTTTTGACCCACTTCCACGTACAATGCCAACACTCATCCAAATCCCAATCATAGCATGTAATAAACTTTTAATAGTTAAAAAAAAGTGTGGCTTTTTTTGACCCACTTCCACGTAAAATGCCAACACTCATCCAAATCCCAATCATAGCATGTAATAAACTTTTAATAGTTAAAAAAAAGTGTGGCTTTTTTTGACCCACTTCCACGTACAATGCCAACACTCATCCAAATCCCAATCATAGCATGTAATAAACTTTTAATAGTTAAAAAAAAGTGTGGCTTTTTTTGACCCACTTCCACGTAAAATGCCAACACTCATCCAAATCCCAATCATAGCATGTAATAAACTTTTAATAGTTAAAAAAAAGTGTGGCTTTTTTTGACCCACTTCCACGTAAAATGCCAACACTCATCCAAATCCCAATCATAGCATGTAATAAACTTTTGATAGTTAAAAAAAAGTGTGGCTTTTTTTGACCCACTTCCACGTAAAATGCCAACACTCATCCAAATCCCAATCATAGCATGTAATAAACTTTTAATAGTTAAAAAAAAGTGTGGCTTTTTTTGACCCACTTCCACGTAAAATGCCAACACTCATCCAAATCCCAATCATAGCATGTAATAAACTTTTAATAGTTAAAAAAAAGTGTGGCTTTTTTTGACCCACTTCCACGTACAATGCCAACACTCATCCAAATCCCAATCATAGCATGTAATAAACTTTTAATAGTTAAAAAAAAGTGTGGCTTTTTTTGACCCACTTCCACGTAAAATGCCAACACTCATCCAAATCCCAATCATAGCATGTAATAAACTTTTAATAGTTAAAAAAAAGTGTGGCTTTTTTTTACCCGATTCCACGTACAATGCCAACACTCATCCAAATCCCAATCATAGTATGTAATAAACTTTTAATAGTGAAAAAAAGGGTGGCTTTTTTTGACCCACTTTTTTCCACAGAAGTGGTTAAAAGCATTGTTAACTTTGTGGTATGGTAATATAACACTCTCCTTATCATTCTTCGTTCACTTTGTGTAATACCACCTTAATAAACACTAATTTGTGACTACCGCCCTTGAGGTAGTATTTTACGAAAATGGCGCTATATAAATCATCCTAGACTATTATTAGTAACACCTTTCATCTGTTACAGTTTTTAATTAATATAAATATGTGCGTATCCTAATGCAACGTAGTATCAAAATTTCTGGCACAGAAGGTAAAAATACCCTTCCCGCCTCTAAGGATCAATCGACCCAATGAGTAGAAATACATTTCCCATCGCAGGTGTGTTAACTGAGAATCGATTACATGGGAATTTTTTCACCATCTATCCCGGAAAATCGGGAATGTACTGTAATTAGAAGGGATGAATGCAACTAGAGGGGTTTTGTATTATTTCTATTACCTGGTGTTGCCGCCAAACTCTGCTGAGCTTCCACGGGCGCCTTCTTGGCCGAGGTCGGGATGCTGAAGGTCCTCTTGACTGGTTTCGCCGGCTTCTGCATGAGGATGTTGTCAATCTCATCGTTGCTGTTGGCCGCACCTGGAGACAGGGATTTTTAAACAAGTCTTTAGTATATTTTGTATTTTAACAGCATTGTTAACTTAATGGTAATATATATGGTAGGTTAGCTAAGACAGCGTCGTTTTACATTCCTATTTGACTTTAGGAGCCTTAGAGTAGGCACTTAAGAGAGATGTAGCATTGTTGATATGTTCAGGGTATGCTTGGCTACAATAGTAATTGCCAATTTCGAATTGTTGTTCTTGAATCACTAGAAATTCTCTAGCGACATCTATTGGTGAGATGAAAAGAACCTTTTTTTATCGAGCAGAAACTCTTTAATGATAAATTTAACAACAATGATTCTAAATTGGTTCATATTTATAGAACTTCCTAGAATTTGAGTAGTGTGGTTGTCAATAATGGGTAGAATTGGTGAATGTTACACGTGTGTAAAGTGATCACTTAAATCAGCCTATGACGGTCGTCAGCCCCGTAAATGCCCAGACTTCCATATTCTTCTTCATCTTTGATGAGATGTGAAAAAAAAATTTAAGTACTCTGTTGCATGTTTGTATTATATTTAGTCCTTTATTTTTATCAAATGTTTGATTATTTCTAATAGAAAATAAGTTCAACAAGTCCAATAAGGCGGAAGCAAATAGTGTGGCAACACTCACTGGTGATGGTCATGGCGGAAGCGACCATCAGGCCGGCGGCTTGAGCCTCATCAAACTTCTGTTCCAGCCCCGCCATCTTGTTTGCAGGAACGTCCATCTTGCGAAGGTCCGTACGTAGCCTCTCACCTGAAAAAATAATGCAATATATGAAAAAAAATCTACATAGCATGTGTAGCTAGAAGCTAGGATTGTATGCCAGGGTCAGGAATGGAGAAATCAGAAGGAATGTGCGGCTGAGGAAGGTATCTTCTTTTGTTCGCGTCATGTCAGGTCTCTCTGATGTGGACTATCACTTGAGAGTAATTGTCCTTGTCTCGGGCAGCTCTAAACAGTACTAATCTCGTATATTCCGGAGCCAAGAGATCTGTCTTCTGCAGACAGATCTCATCGACCCTCTATTTTCCGTTTTATAATTAGAAAGGTTTTTATTTTAAAAGTTTAACACTTGAATAATATCACTTATTGAGTTTTATTTAATTACACACGACTAGTTTCGAAAACTACACATGTATTCATCGAGTCTTCATAGTATGTGTGACTAGAAGCTAGAACTGTATGCCAGGGTTAGAAAAGAGGATACCAGGGACTTGGAAGGACTAAATATATCCGCACGCTAGATACAGCAGAACTCACCAAAGTGTTTGTACATTTCGACGAGCGTCTCCGAAGCTTGGTCCCTCACATTGACGTTTGGATCTCCCAGGAGCGCAGCTATGGAGGGGGTGACAGCCTTCAGTTGCAGTTCTTGACTCCCCTGCCTGCAAGACAGAGAAAAAACACATATCAATATAAAATATAATTGGCGACAAATCACTCACTGCTTTCAACAATGTCATTTATAAAAAAACTTGATTTTTCAGGAGATCGTTTCTAAAGTTTTAAGAATATAATGAAATATATTAAAAATAAATATCAAGCCACTTATTGAACTTTTTATTGTATTTTATTGTGAAAAATATTTAGTATATTTAAAAAAATAATTAAACAATACCTTTTCTTCAAAATGCAAAAACAACACTTTCTGCCCTGTAGCGGGTAAATATTAAGTTAAAAATATGGCGCTTTTGCTGGGATATAGTCCATTTTCTGGGCATTCTGAAAACATGCACAACTGAAAATTGACAATTTTTGATATATGACGTTGTTGAAAGGAGTGAGCGAAATGCCCAAAAGTCACTCGTAAACGAGTGGACGCTTGGTAAAAAAAAATAATAATAAAATCTCCACAAATAAGACGTTTCACTGCCATCTACAGTCTTAGTATTAAAATCCCAAAATAGCCTTATCCAAACCAAATGTTGCAAAGGGCACCGCACAAATTGCCAGTAGTACCTATATAACTAACCATCACGCCGCTTCTCCGCAGGGGTAAGCAGAGAAAATAGAACGCCACACCACTCTGTCTTTGCAAACATTCTTCGCCTCTTCCACATTCATGCATCTCCTCATACATACCCGACGATCATTTCGACTCCTGACTTTCACTTTCAAGTATTTGACATACCTGATTGTGCCAAGTTTTCCTCGGCCTTCCTCTGCCAGTACACCCATGATATAGAATAAACCCAAGTCAAAGAACTAGCAATATTTTACTGATAATCTTCCACTATCACACAACAACTTCATAAGAAAATAGTTGTGCCGCCCCACCTGCACGAGCAATGTTAAAGTTACAGTACTCACTGGTTCAGTGCCTCCTTGAGCGAGCGGAGGGCCTCCTCCCTCATGTTGGCGTTCTTGTGCCGGAAGGCCGCGCCCAGCCGCGCCAGCAGTTGGGGGCCCGCCAGGGAGCCGCTGCTCCACAGCGCCGCGAGCGCAGCGCGAGCAGCCCCTCGCACCGCCTCCTTCGAGTCGCCCAGCCTGGAATGGGAGCACACACGATAAGTCTGACGCCCAAACTCTAGACCAGTGTCTCGCGAAGCGTGTGCCGCGGCACACTTGTGTACGGTGGTGATTACTCGGTGTGCCGCGGAAAAAACGTCTAAATTTTGAAGATAACATCCTTATAAACAATTGCTCCAAATTTTGATTGACTGCGCTCAGTTAAAAAGGCTCACATTTCGCATTAAACATTATATCACTCTTTTCAATACTTGATTTTAAAGAAAATCGTTTTTAAAGTTTAAAAATATAATGAAATGTATTAAAAATAAATATCAAGCCACTTATTGAACTTTTTACTGTGCAACAATTTTTTTTAGGTATCACCGGAATAATTATTCTCCATTTGAAAAATATTTATTATATTTAAAAAAAAATAATTAAACAATACCTTTTCTTAAAAATGCAAAAACAACAATTTCTGCCCTGTTGCGGGTAAATATTAAGTTAAAAATATGCCGCTTTTGCTGGGATGTAGTACATTTTCAGGGCATTCTGAAAACATGCACAACTGAAAATTAAATGTTTTTTTATATATGACGTTGAATGGAGTGAGCGATATGCTATATATATATTTTAGCTTATATAAATTTTTCTAATAAATCAACATAAAATAAGCTTTGTTTTTTCTTTGGCAGGTGAAAAAGTTTGGGGAACACTGCTCTAGGCCAGATATCGCCACGCGGTAGCTCGTGAGCTACACGGTAGCTACCCGAGGCTTTTTCAGTGGCTCGCGTAGGTTATTAAATTTCTTCTTCTTTCCATGTTCGCTCCCTAGGAGGAGCATATGGCCAACACGAGACGTCTCCAAGTCACTCTGTCACGCGCCATCTCCTTGGCTTCCTCCCAGGTCAGTCCGGCGTCTGGGAGTTCCGCTGAGTATAGTCGGTGAATGGTATTCCAATCCTCAGGGTTGGAAGAAGAGACACGAGGGGTTGATGCTCTCAGGTGGCATTCTAAGGACATGTCCCAACCATGTCCACCTTCTCCTCTTTAGGACTTCCAGTATGAGGGGATGTTGAGTTCTTACCTAGTAAATTTTTTATTATTGAACCGAAAATAAATACCTGTCGATGACATGTGGTAGTACAGAGGGGGTGTATGTTCCAAAGTCGGATCCCATGCGCCTTATCAGCGCGGTCAGCACCTCCAAACCATTCTGGGAAACCTAAAAAAAACAAAAAATATTATATTACAATTTATAACTGGAAACACATTGCGAGACCGAGTAAGAAATACCGACATCCGGAGCATGTGTAAGACGGAGGATATCGTGAGGTGGGGACAACAACGAAGGCCATACTGGAAGGAACATATAAACACAATGTCAGAAGACAGACTTCCACGTATCGCCCTCCAAGGCAACCCTGAAGGACGCAGGCCCCAGGCAGACCTCCGAAAATATAGAAAGACTGCTGAGAGTCAACATCCCAAGAGCGACATGCGGAGGCACAAACAGATCCCTAGGATCCCTAGGATCCAAAAAGAAGAAGAAGAAGATTTGTACTGACATTTATTGGAGGAACTGCATTTCGTATAAAAAAACAAAAAGTATTTACTTTGTATTTTAAAAGCAATGAAAACTCTGGTATGGTAATAAAACACTCTCCTTATCATCCACTGTTTACTTTGTGCAATACCACTTTTAGAAACACTTATTCGTGACTACCGGTTCCGGAAAATCATCCATCATCAGGTTATTAAAATAAAATTATAACAATTTGACATTTTGCTCACTCCTTTTGACAACGTCATTTATCAAAAATCACATTTAAAAATGGTTCAAAATCTGCAATATTTCATAGTCAAAAAAATTGTGCCCAATCATTTATATAATCAAAGGGACAGTCCAATCTTGATATGTAAACATTTAAAATTACTGCCGGTGCGTGGAATATTGTGGATGAGTATCATCGTTGAACAACAAACTAGACAAAAATATCGAAATCCTTTAGTACACAACCATGATACACGATTTAAACACAATGAAGGTTTGATAGTCCCAAGAATTGACAATAAATATGGGAGTCGATCACTGCAATATATCGTTCCGAACATTTTTAATTTGTTGCCGACGGATGTTAGAGGTCAAAATAAAATATGGAACAAAGGCAAAATAAAGGAATGGGTAAATAATCAAGAGTTAATTTTATGAAAATTGTAAAATGTTTTATATTCTTAATTGTTTTCTCTTTTTTGTGTCTATATTAAGTTAAAATCGTTAAAAACAATAAAAATGTATTAAAAAAGAACTCCACCGACAAGACACACAAGGTGGCTTGGTGGGTCTCTGCAAAAAAAATAAAAAAAATTTAAATATGTATAAATTGTGATTTAAATAAATGTATACAAATAAAAAAATAAAAAAAAATTTAAAAAAAAGCTACAGGGCAATTTCCCCTTCACATTCGCCGCATATATTTTCTTGATCATTCTCTCGCTATCCATTCGCTCCACATGTCCATACCACCGTAAAGAACTCTTTCTAATCATTTCAATTATTCCTTGTTTAGCCTTACAGTCCTTTCTTATATCTTCGTTTTTAATTCTGTCATACAATGATTTTCCACACATTCGTCGGAGGAAGCGCATTTCACACTGAAAATGTTGTAAATAAATCAAATACAATATTATTTTTTGACATCTCATCAAAGATGAAGAAGAATATGGAAGTCTGGGCGTTTGCGGGGCTGACGACCGTCATAGGCTGGTTTTATTCTTCATCATCTTTGATGAGATGTCAAAAAATAATATAAAATGACTCCTGTAATTGGAAATAATCCAGATTTTGTGAACAAGTATTAGGACACACTCAAAATGTTGTTACTCAAATATATTATTTTATTAAAACCAATATTTTTTAGCTTTTCCACTTTATTATTATTTGACCAGCGACCGGGTTTCGTCGTTACCGACATCATCAGACTGGTCATCTGATGGTCGGTAACGACGAAACCCGGTCGCTGGTCAAATAAAAATAAAGTGGAAAAGCTAAAAATATTGGTTTTAATCTAATTATATGTGAAAATGCAATTCAAGTGTCAGTGGATAATATAAATCTATTAATCAAATATATATATATTTTTTTTTTTAAACCCTTACCGCACCCCAATGGTGCATAGGGCACTGCGTCATATAAACGCAGTGTTATCTTGATCGTTTACACATGAAGGAAAGGTGATCAGCCCTCCGCTTCAGGTACCAGTCCAGGGTAATATTGAATAAATACGACAGTGAAAAAATCACTTATATTTATTTTACCCCCCTTGGAAATCGAACCCGGGACCTCCAGAACGGTAGCCGAGCGTGCTGACCATTACACTACGGAGGCGGACAATCAAATATAAAATTCATAAAAATCTTTGGATTATTTTTTTTTATCACGAACTCGTATGGGTAATGTGTTCTCATAGTTCATAAAAAAAAATCGTACATAACAGTACGAAATTATCGAGTCAAGGACAGTGTTTCCAGTCACGCACAATTAGCTGGTATTTAATATGGCCATAAGGATGTAACTAGAACGCTTCGGCGCCACTCCTATTCGCGTCTTCAGAGCCAAGACTCATACAATTTTTTTCTTGCATCAATAATGTATACAAATTAGAAATAAAAAATTTAAAGTGAAAATTATTAGGAGGTGATTGATGGTGATCGATGATCGGATGAGAATTGAGAGTGAAATTTCAAGGACGCGTCACGTTTGTTAGGGAGATTTCGTTACATGAGAGAGATGAAAGATATAACGTAGGGAAAGAGTGAAAGAGAGCTATTTATTCCGACGCCACGGAAAAATTTATCATCACAGATATACCTTAAAATATTACATATTTTTAAACGAATATAAAAATGCAAAATCAGTATGTAATACCATTAAGAGAACAACGATTATATAAATATATATCACATGATTTTTACGAAAACAATCCACCTATACACAACACACCTGTACCAACGAGTAAAAAAATAAAATTATATTTAATACATTATTATAAAGCCCGATGAAACATGAAGATCGAGTTAAAAATCAGAATATAGTAAAAAAAAGGTGTACAAATTATGTACCATATGGGTGTAATACTCTGGCGGAATTTCCAGCCCGGCAACACAGTCCGCCTCCTCGTCGCCAAACTCCTCGTCCTCCTCCCAGTACGTCTCCAGGCCACCGTGCAACATGGCGAGGCGCCACGACACAATCACAACACGATCACAACACGACCGCAACACGATCACCGCCACATCGCCTGGACGAGGTTTGGATTTTCACTAACAATAATCACACGGCACCGTGAAAAATAGGTACCGTACTGTAAATCGGCACTGTACTTTAAATCAGCACTGTACTATAAATAGGCACTATACTATAAATAGGCACTGTATTTTAAATCGGTACTGTACTTTAAATGGGCACTGTTCTGCATTTTAGCGATAAAAATGAGATGTTTTATTATTTATTTATTTATTTTATATGGTTACAAGAGTTTTTTTTTCACAATTTAATTAATTTTCCAGACATTTCTACGTTACAATCTTAAAATTTATTACGCTGTTCTCTCCAATAAACATACTAAAAAATTAAGTATCTAAAATTAATTGAGTAGATATATAAAATTTATATCATTAATTGATTCGACCAGCCACTTTGTGGTAATATCTATACATTTTTAATTTAAATTTTACTTGGTAAATACCACTTTTTCTAGTGGTATTTCTTTATTTATAAAAAATCAATTTAATTGAACAAAAAATACTGTTTATTTTGTGAAATTCCCCTATTTTAAGGATCATATAAAAAAATATGCAATACGGATGTTCAATGATGGGGCAGAACGATGAACGTTACTACTACTACTACCATCACGCCGTTTCCCCGCAGGGGTAGGCAGAGAGGATGGAACGCCACACTCTTCTGTCTTTGAACGTTACTCGAGTGTATAAAGTGATCACTAAGCCAGCCAAATGAATTTTATAACACTTTTTTCAATGAATATTGTTTGTCGCGAGTGTGTCATTATTGATGATTTGGCCAAATGTCACGATCTACCCCGTCCAATATCCAATTATCTTACTAGCTCTCTTGTGAAATTGCCTAACTCCCTGTTAAGATCGTTTGTAGACAAAGTGGAGACTGCCACGATGATTGCCAACCTTCAGCGTGGAGATGGTTTAAACATATAAAACGCAATGTGATTTAAAAATTCAAGAAAAGAAATAAAACGCAGTGATTTAAAAATTGAAGAAAAAAAACAAGGTTAGTTGTTTCATTCAAAACTTCAACAAACAAACCAAGAAATCGGCTCTGAGGTCGTCCAAAAGAGCTCTAATGTGTTTACAAGAGAAGTCAGCAAAAAAAAATACAAAAATGAGGTAATCTGCATACGTATTTATAGTGGTATGACATCACGACACTCCATAACAGATAATAATAAATGATACGTAAGAATTTTTAAAGACACATCTTCATTTAATCTTAAAACCTGTAGTCAGATTAGACGATTAGCTCACTCCTTTCAACAACGTCATATATCAAAACTCGTCAATTTTCAGTTGTGTATGTTTACGGAATGCCCAGAAAATGTACTATATCCCAGCAAAAGCGGCATATTTTTAACTTAATATTTACCCGCTACAGGGCAGAAAGTGATTTTTTTGCATTTTGAATAAAAAATATAGTTTAATTATTTTTTTAACTTTACTAAATATTTTTCAAATGGAGAAAAAACATTCAGGTTTTACCTAAAAAGATCTGTTGCACGGTAAAAAGTTCAATAAGTGGCTTGATATTTATTTTTAATACATTGTATTATATTTTTAAACTTAAAAAAAACGATCTCCTGAAAAATCAAGTTTTTTGATTTATGACGTTGTTGAAAGGAGTGAGCGAATTGTCTGTGCCTTTGAAAATGTGTTTTCATCACATTTCAAAGACACAGAATCCCTCATCAGATGACGTAGAATGTTCTTAGACCAGTAATTAGAAACAAAGTAAGATGATATTTAGAAGAAGAAAAAACGCATATGTTAACTTAATCATTTCCCCAGGTCATTCAGACTGAAGCGCCCTTGAGGTAGTATTTTGCAAAAATGACGCTATATAAATTATCCAAAATTATCAAAATTACACATTTTTGACAACTCCACAAAGATAAAGAGTATTCACAGGGCTTAAGACCCGTCAGAGACTGGTTAAGTGATCACTTGACACACGTGAAACATTCACCATTCTACCCGTGATTGACAACTCTTCTTCTTACCCGTATCCACACCCAATGGTGTATAGGGCACTGCATCGTATTGACGCAGTGTTATCCCGATCGCTACTCAAATGAAGGCAAGGTTATCACTCCAGCGCTTTAGGGACCAGTCCAGGGTAATATTAAATAAATCTAAATGAATATTAAATAATTATAAATATTAAATAAATGAAACTACCAAACATTTCATTTGGTTCCAACTCTAATGTATGGAAGTGAAACATGGAGTTGGCAAAAGAAGGATGAAAGTAGACTGAATGCAGTCGAAATGCGATCTCTCAGAAGAATGTGTAACAAAACGATGTATGATAGATGTGCGAATAGTGAATTAAGGAAAGAATGCAAAGCTGAGATAAGCATTATCGATAAAATTAAGAAAGGTGTGTTGAGATGGTTTGGACATGTAGAACGAATGAGTGAGGAAAGAACGGTAAAACAAATTTATGAGGCGAATGTTAGCGGGAAAAGAAGCAGAGGAAGACCGAGAAAAACATGGCACGATCAGGTATGCCAAATACTTGAAAGTGGTCAGGTCAGGAGTCGTAACAATCGGCGGGTATGTATGAGGAGATGCATGAACGTGGAAGAGGCGAAGAATGTTTGCAAGGACAGAGTGGTGTGGCGCTCTATTCTCTCTGCCTACCCCTGCGGGGAAGCGGCGTGATGGTTAGTTAGTTAGTTAGTTAAATAAATGAGTGTAAAATCACCAATATTTATTTTCACCCCCCTGGGAATTGAACCCGGGACCTCCAGCACGGTAGCTAAAAACACTAACCATTACACCACGGAGGCGGACATATTTAAGTGTGCCAATATTTTGAGTGTGTCCAAATTTTTGTTCACAAATCTTGGATTTGCTCCACTTAGGGGTTATTTATATTTATATCTAAATTTTATTCATTGCAATCGTGACAGGTCGTGATCCCCGTAAATGCCCCGACTTCCAAATTCTCATTCGTCTATGTCGAGATGTCAATATGAAATATTACTCCAAACATCAATATCACAATCGGCTTGCACAGTTTAGGGTAGACGCGTAAATATGGCCGATTAGTGCGAATATCAATATCACAATCGGCTTGCACGGTTTAGGGTAGATGCGTAAATATGGCCGATTCGTGCGAATATTAATATTACAAACGGCTTGCACAGTTTAGGAAAGATGCGTGAATATGGCCGATTCATGCGAATATCAATATCACAAACGGCTTGCACAGTTTAGGGGAGATGCGTAAATATGGCCGATATCAATATCACAAACGGAGTGCACAGTTTAGGGTAGACGCGTAAATATGGCCGATTCGTGCGAATATCAATATCACAAACGGCTTGCAGTTTAGGGGAGATGCGTAAATATGGCCGATATCAATATCACAAACGGAGTGCACAGTTTAGGGTAGATGCGTAAATATGGCCGATTCGTGCGAATATCAATATCACAATTGCCTCGCACAGTTTACTCGAGGGTAGATGGGTAAATATGGCCGATTTGGCATTAAAAAAATTGCGCACCAGATATATCGCGACGCGACACGGCAGAGACGGCGACTGAATGGAAACATTCGGCAATCGAGCATGCATGAGCGAGTAAGGTAGGTTTACCCATCGAAATCATATTCGCTAATGTATTGGTAGCAGCGTTATGACGGCACAACAGGGTTGCTGAAAAATCACTGCGACCAGTAATTTTTCAGCACCCAAATTACCGTGCCGGATTGTGGTCCCGTGGTTAGTGTCGCGGACTCTTGAGTCAGAGTTTCTCGGTTCGAACCCACTCTACCACAATTTGATACCTATTAAAAATAACCTACTTAAACCCACTTAAAATCCATGTCAAAACGGATTGACGCACTAATAAAAAAGGAGGAACAAGTAGGTATTGATTTTGTTGGTTTTTGAAAATTGTAAGAGTTATGTACCTATATAATTTTATTTGAAATAATTTTTTTTTTTAATTATATGAGTATTTTGGATTTTTGTGCGAAAAAATCTAAAATATACAAATTAAACATAAAATTATAAAAAATTGTCGCTAAATAGGTCATTTTTTGGTACATCATCTTTAAACAGTGTTGTTTGATATTTTGGACTGAAAAACTATCAAGAAATTACAGCAAAAAACATTATTTTTGAAAAAAAAAATATATTCAGTCTGAAAAGATTTGAGTGCTCGCTACTTTATTTTAAACGCTTGCTAATAAATTGTTAAAATTATTACCGATTGCTATTTTACTGTACTGGGGGTCCCGGGATCGATTCTCAGGGGAGAGGGTCAAATAAATATTGATTTTTCACTCTAATATTTATTCAATATTACCCAGGACTGATTGATACCCGAAGCGTAAGGCTGATCACCTTTCCTTCGTGTGTTAACGGTCCAGATAACGCTGCATTTATACGATGCAGTACCCTATGCACCATTTTGTAGAAAAATGGAAAAGGTTTTGTAGAAGAATAAGTTTTTTTAAAATACATATTCCGCTTTTTTCATTTTATTTGGTACTTTGTGAACACCCTGCAAAAGATGACAGTCTATTATTAAGTATCGAACAAAGGAAATATATTCTTACAGTCATTTTATTACATCTCGATCATTCCATATTACAATCTGTGGGTGTTTGTGTACGTTGTATAAAATATAGCCAAAAAGTGTGTGTTTAAAAAAATCATGAATCTGTCGTGTGAAAATTTTAAAATCTGTCAAACGATCAACACTGACGTGAAGAAAATGTCTCGAGTCCATCAGACGAACAGCCCAATATCGAATGTCATCCAGTCAGTTTTAGTATTAAGTATTTATTTTTTCCATCGAAGAATGGGCTCAAGAAACGAAAAAAGGTAGGTAAACCATTTATTTGAAAATTGTAAATGGATGAATGGGGATGAATGAAGATGGATGATATTACTATAAAAAAATATTAAGAACATATTTTTTTAGGATATCGCTCACTCCTTTCAAGAACGTCATAAATGAAATAACTTGATTCTATAATAACCATCACGCCGTTTCACCGCAGGGGTAGGCAGAGAGAATAGAACGCCACACCACTCTGTCTTTGCAAACATTTTCACCTCTTCCACGTTCATGCATCTCCTCATACATACCTGCCAATTGTAACGACTCCTAACTTGACCACTTTCAAGTATTTGGCATACCTGATCGTGCCATGTTTTTCTCGGACTTCCTCTGTTCTTTTTTCCACTTACATTCGCCTCATAAATTTGTTTTACCGTTCTTTCCTTACTCGTTCGTTCTACATGTCCAAACCATCTCAACACACCTTTCTTAATTTTATTGATAATGCTTATCTCAGCTTTGCATTCCTTCCTTATTTCACTAGAGAACGTTTTTAAGTTTGAAAATATAATACAATGTATTAAAAATAAATATCAAGCCACTTATTGAACTTTTTAATGTGCAACAGATCTTTTAAGTTAAACCAGAAGGTTTTTTCTCCATTTGAAAAATATTAAGTATATTTAAAAAAATAATTAAACAGTACCTTTTCTTCAAAATGCAAAAACAACACTTTCTGCCCTGCAGCGGGTAAATATTAAGTTAAAAATATGCCTCTTTTGCTGGGATATAGTACCTTTTCTGGGCATTCCGAAAACATGCAGAACTGAAAATTTACGATTTTTGAATTATGACGTTCTTGAAAGGAGTAAGCTATTTGTAAGCACATCATAACCTCACTTTTTGACAGATAAAAGCTATTAAATAGACCAACAACAACATTCTAGATTTAGGTAAACTTTAAATAAGTATATGTAATTTCGGTGGTATGGACATGTGGAGCGAATGGATAGCGAGAGAATGACTAAGAAAATATATGTGGCGAATGTGAGAGGGAAAACAGAACGTGGACGACCGAAAAAGACTTGGCACGATCAGATCAATCAGAACCTAAAATCTGGCGGTGTCAAAAGTCTGCGTAATCGGAGGGCATGTATGTCTAGATGTATGGATGTGAAGGAGGCGAGGAGTGTATGTCAGGACAGAAGAGTGTGGCGTTCCATCCTCTCTGAATACCCCTGCGGGGAAACGGCGTGAGGGTAGTAGTAGTAGATATTTGAAGCACTAGCTTTGTGATTTTCCATTTTATAATCGAAAAGGAACTATGTTTTAAAATCACAGTAAATATTTTATTAAAACTAATTTTAATGTCTACCGGTTTCGAAGCTATCCCCTTCTCTAAGTCAAAGAAGCGGTTAGCTTCGAAACCGGTACACGTTATAATTAAGTTATAATAAAATATTTATAGTGATTTTAAAACAAAGTTACATTTTAATTATATCTAAATTAATATATTAAATGTTGAAATCAATACTGACTTATTGAGTCCACTAAGTTGTATTTTATTGTAAAAAAAAAACACAAAAAATATATTTGTGACAATTGTTTCGCCTAGTTATGGCATTTCCAAACGAATGTGTGACAAATTCGTTTTAAAATGCCATAACTAGGCGAAACAGCAAAATTATTTTATTATGTATTTTCTAACAATAAAATACAACTTTGTTGACTCAAAAAATTAGTTTTTGATTTCAAAACATTCAATTTATAAATTTAAATGGAGTTCTACAAATTAAACAACAAATCTATTATTTTAAATATATTATTAGATTAAAACCAATATTTTTAGCTTTTCCACTTTTTTTATTTGACCAGCGACCGGGTTACCGACATCATCAGACAGGTGGGAGGCTATACAAATTGTTATGTTTTATATAAAACAAGGCAGGAGTTGATAACCATGATTTGATATAATTTTGTTGAGAAATATATCAAATCATGATATATAATTTTGTTGAGAGATATATCAAATCATGGTTATCAACTCCTGCCTTGTTTTATATATAACATAACAATTTGTATAGCCTCCCACCAGTCTGATGATGTCGGTAACGACGAAACCCGGTCGCTGGTCAAATAAAAAAAGTGGAAAAGCTAAAAATATTGGTTTTAATCTAATAATATATTAAAAATGCAATTCCATCACGAAGTGTCAGTGGATAATATAAATCTATTATTTTGTTTTAAAAAAACAGTTTATATTCAAAACCGTAGATGGACACATCTGTGGCTTTCAAAACAATATACTTAATACTCAAAAGTTAAAATACAAGTGTTTTAAATTTTGTACCAATGACAAACTTTTTAGACGTTTTGCGAATACGAGAATCGTACACGGTAAGACCCATGTTTATATTTCCAACCATCTGCCTAATTTGGGTCGTGCATATTAACCCTTAGCGGCGGAGTGCCGCCATAGAGGCGGCATGCAAGGTTTGCCGCATCATTCGAATGCCGCCGCTACGGCGGCAACAGTATACATTCTTATTTCTCAATATTTTTACAATACTTATATTTTTTTTATTTTCAATATAATTTAATCAGAAACATACTTAAGAGTAAAAAGTTGCGGAATTTGATACTTTCGAGTTCGAAGACTGCACGACCCAAATCAGACATATCGCTAATTAAATGCCAAAACGCCACAACGCCAAAAAAATATTTATTAAAATTATGAAATTATTATAAATTTTTAATTACTTAAAATGATTATTTATTCCAAAAAAGGTATCTACAATAAATCGTCAACAATTTCATATTCGAAAGACACCCATGATTCCGACGTTAGAAATGAAAATTTATAAAGTTTTATTTTCGATTTTCTTCTAATTTTTTTTTACGTTTCGGCCCTTTGGTATTTAACCAGCGATATAGTAGGAATGTTATAGTAGAAACACGCTAACATATTAAAATTCTCAGCAGTAAGGCCAAATATAAGAAAAATCGCAAATTACATTTATATTAACCCAGGTAACATTTGACGTTATTGAATTTTTTGCTTAAAATGTTGAAAAATAAGTTTTTCGTCGAAATAAATACATGGTTTTGAAAAGAAAAGAGCAATTGAAAGGTAATATAAGTAAATATTTTTTCAATATATTTTCTAAAAAAGGTCGAATCCCAATATATATTTAAATCGTGCATAGAGACACAGCCGGCTTCTCACGCAGCCGAACGCATACGAAATCATCCAGATTGCGAGAAAGGCCTTAAGGTACCTACACATGCTATTTATTGAGCACGCTTAAAACGAGCATGCTCTCTAAGCCTGTATACATTCGCTTGAAATAAGCATGCTCGTTTTAAGCATGTTTTTAAATAAGCATGCTTAAAGCTAAAACTCCATAATATGAAATTTACTAGCAGTTCTCTGCCTACTCAGTGTCGTGAAAAACGTTAAACGAATTGGTTCTTGTTATTATACTAGTAATATGATACAGAGTCCGCTTCCGTAGTGTAATGGTCAGCACTCTCGGCTACCGTTCTGGAGGTCCCGGGTTCGATTCCCAAGGGGGGTTAAATAAATATCAGTGATTTTTTTCACTGTAATATTTATTCAATATTATCCTGGACTGGTACCTGAAGCGGAGGGCTGATCACATTTCCTTCATATGTAAACGATCAAGATGACACTGCGTTGATATGACGCAGTGCCCTATGCACCATTGGGGTGCGGATAAGGGTTTAAAAAAATATGTAACAAGCTGTTTTAATAAAAAAAATTATGGTCGTTTTTGACACTGCGTGCGGTAAGGGGTTAACAAGCGAAACGAAAACGTTCGTCTGGCGAACGAATCGAGATCCACTCCATGCTTGGATCCGCGCATATTATTAATTCGTCATCAGACCATATTAAATATCGCGAGAAATGCCTTTCCTGCCCACACCAAGCGTCGAACTAGTCTTGACAAAAATTCTAACATATCGTTCGGCCATTAAAGCTATCGATTCGATTAAATGATAATATTAACTTAATGTAATAAACAATATTATATTTTTTAAATACGAAACTGGTGTGGTATTATATAAACAACAAACTAGTATGGAAAAGCAAATGGAGAAATATGAATTGCGTAGCTGAGGCAAATATAATTTTAAAAATTAAGACGCAGTTTCTAAGATGGTTCGGCCATGTACAGGGAATATATATGGGAGAGTAGAACCGAGAGTCTACATAGCATGTCGCTCACTCCTTTCAACAACGTCATAAATCAAAAATCGTCAATATTCAGCTGTGCATGTTTTCGGAATGCTTAGAAAATGTACTATATCCCAGCAAAAGAGGCATATTTTTAGCTTAATATTTACCCGCTACAGGGCAGAAAGTGTTGTTTTTGGCATTTTGAAAAAAAGGTATTGTTTAATTATTTTTTTTAAATATACTAAAAAAGTTTCAAATGGAGATAAAACCTTCAGGTTTTCCTTAAAAAGATCTGCTGCACAGTAAAAAGTTCAAAATCTGGCTTGATATTTATTTTTAATACATTGCGTTATATTTTTAAACTTTAAAAACGTTCTTCTGAAAAGTTTTTTGATTTATGAAGTTGTTGAAAGGAGTGAGCGATATGGTCTATACGTTTGCGGCGTTCTATCATCGTGTGTACATCATAATCGATGTAATTATGACTTACTAATATTAACAACACAAATAATAGTGGGGCATATTCCGAAATATCCGAAAGAAATTATTTTCCCAGCTTAATTAGTATAGAAACTTTTAATCATTGTATTTAATTTGTATCGAATAATTAAAAAGATTTATTAGAGTAATTTGCCATTTCAGACTAATTCCACCCATTGTTAAAGCATATCTTTATTCAGTTAGACGCCTGTGCACATAAGTAGCGCCAATTCCAGAAGAAATTCATTGTTAAATTTTTAAAATACAGCAAAGCCTCGATATAACTGACCTCTACTTAGTGAAAATAGAGAAGCGCTGTTATGTAAGCCGATTATATACCGTGTCGCAGTTGGCAAATAGCTCACTCCTTTCAAGAACGTCATACATCAAAAAACTTGATTTTTCAGGAGAACGTTTTTAAAATTAAAAAAATATAATACAATGTATTAAAAATAAATATCAACCCACTCATTGAAGTTTTTACTGTGCAACAGATCTTTTTAGGTAAAACCTGAAGGTTGTTACTCCATTTGAAAAATATTAAGTATATTAAAAAAATAATTGAACAATACCTTTTCTTCTAAATGCAAAAACAACAATTTCTGCCCTGTAGCGGGTAAATATTAAGTTAAAAATATGCCGCTTTTAGTGGGATATAGTCCATTTTCAGGGCATTCCGAAAACACGCAAAATTGAAAATTGACGATTTTTGATATATGACGTTGTTGAAAGGAGTGAGCGATATCTTTATTCATTAAGACGCCTTTGCACATAAGTAGCACCAATTCAAAAAGAAATTCATTGTTAAACTATTTTATAAATACAGCTAAGCCTCGGTTCACAACGGCGTGCTAGTACCGACACTAATGTATGGAAGCGAAACATGGAACTGGCAAACGAAGGATGAAAACAGAGTGAACGCTGTTGAAATGCGCTCCCTCAGACGATTATGTGGAAAATAATTATACGACAGAATTAAAAACGAAGATATAAGAAAAGAATGTAAGGCTGAACGAGGAATAATTGAAAAGATTAGGAAGAGTTCTTTACGGTGGTATGGACATGTAGAGCGAACAGATAGCGAAAGAATGACTAAGAAAATATATGTGACGAATGTGAGCGGGAAAACAGAACGAAGACGACCGAAAAAGGCACGTTCAGATCAATCAGAACCTAAAATCTGGTGGTGTCAAAAGTCCGCGTAATCGGAGGGCATGTATGACTAGATGTATGGATGTGAAGGAGGCGAGGAGTGTATGTCAGGACAAAAGAGTGTGGCGTTTCTGTCTACCCCTGCGGGGAAACGGCTTGATAGTAGTAGTAGTTGTAGCAAAGCCTCGATATAGCGGACCTCTACTTGACGAAAATAGAGAAGCGCTGTTATGTAAGCCGATTATATACCGTGTCGCAGTCGGCAAATGGTAAAGTGCGTTACATCACCATATTACGAATGTGGACAAGATATAGGGGATGTCCGCTCACAACAGGGAAGGAGAACTTTATAAATAGCTTAACACTGTGATCACTCCTGCGCTTCAGGGACCAATCCAGGGTAATATGAAATAAATATTAGTGTAAAATCACTAATATGCATTTTCAGCCTCCCCCCCTGGGAATCGACCCGGGACCTCCAGGACGGTAGGTAAATGCGCCAACCATTACACCACGGAGGCAGACAAAAACTTAGCTGTGTTTACCGGCTCCGCACGTATTTTGTTATGTCCTCGAGTATTATAATGTTCGTTTACAAAATTTGGTATGTTTTGCATCGATATTCTAGAATTAAATTTCGATTTCAACCGCCACTGAGATGTCATGTCTCACGGCATAGCGGCCCAGAAAAACGCTATCAAAGACTTCTTGAAGTTTTGTCATAAAATATCGATCGTATACCGGCAGGACCATCGTGAAAAAGTTGAAATTATCAAAATGTCCAAAAATTTCGTGACAAAAACGTAAAACAGGTTTAACGATAGAGATTTGTCCATTTTTAATTTAAGTTTTACTTAAATAAGTAAATTTCACTTTTTCTTAAAGTCTACTGTGACACGTGTTTCGATGCATCCCGCTTCATTTTCAAACACCGTATGTGAGGCTAATTGTTTATTTTTTAAAGAGAAATATTTTTGTTTTTATTATTTAGGTTTTTATTATTTTGTCCGCCTCCGTAGTGTAATGGTCAGCATGCTCGCCTACCGTTCTGGAGGTCCCGGGTTCGATTCCCAGGGGGTTTAATAAATATAAGTGATTTTTTCACTCTAATATTTATTCAATATTACACTGGACTGGTACCTGAAGTGGAGGGCTGATCACCTTTCCTTCTTGTGAAATCGATTGAGATAACACTGCGTTTATACGAAGCAGTGCCCTATGCACCATTGGGGCGCGGTAAGGGATTTAAATTTAAAAATTATTATTTAGGTAGGTAAATACGCTAACTATCACACTACGAAGGCGGATAATATTGATAATTTAGATTCAATTATTTTTTTTTATATATTTTTTCTTTTTTAAAGGAATAACCTATAAAGCCTATATTAGAGGCTTTTTCTACATGTAGGATAGTAAGGATAGGGAAGGTAAATGTGAAAAATACATAAAAAACACCGAGACCAATTGCAAATAAATGTTTCTTGAATTTGTTTTGCACTTGGCGGGAATCGAACCCGCGACACCAGTTTCGCAGTCGAGCGTCTATCCAACTACGCCACGGCGCCTGTCGTGTTAATTAATATATACATTACATACTAATATTTAAGGCGTATACATTAAAAACATAAATTAAACAGTAAGCAAGAAGACTCTTGTTAAAAATGTAGAAGAATCCCGCTTCGGAATACTCCTTCAGACACATGGAACAGATCAATAGCCAGTGTGATATTGTTCAGCATAGCGGTAGCTCTTCCTACAGGCATAACCATCGGCAGGTAGGTCCTGTATATAGAAATGGGAATTCTACAACATACTTAATTTTAACCCTAAAATGTCGCGGTAAGGCAGCAGTCGGGGAACCGGGGTAAATTACTCCAAATGATGGGGTAATAAGGAAATTTTCATAGTTTGCTATTTGGTAAAAAAAAATACATATTATTTACAAATATACTTCAATTTCATACTATTTCTGTGAGTCTAAGCGGCTCTTTATTAGAAATAGGTATCAAATTGTGGTAGAGTGGGTTCGAACCGAGAAACTCTGACTCAAGAGTCCGCGACACTAACCACGAGACCACAACCAGACAGAAAAATCTAAATTAAAAATCAAAATACCAAATTTTAGAGTTGGGTCCTTGGGACGTTGAAGGTCGATGAGGGGGTACGAGCTGTTCCTTATTTTTATTTATTTATTTATTTAGTTTTTATTTTTATTTTCTATCAGTGGGAACATAGGCAATAGGGGGGAGGCTTGAGAGTAGATAGAGTGAGTGGGTTGGTGTTTGATTCCAATTTGAAGCCCATTACCGAGATGACGGGTTCAACTATGTGGACCATCAACACCTACGCGTATTAACGTCTAATCACACGTTGTTTTCAAGTCTACGACTCTATATATGTCACCCAATTCTAGATGTCCCATCACCGGGTGGTATGTATGGTATGTATAGTTGCCTGACTGATGACCGTATTTTTATATTTATTTAATTGATTTCACCAATCTGGAACAGTCTTGTATTTTGTACCTTATGTAGCATAGTTTAATTTCACTTTTAATTTTTACTTCTAATTTTTATTTTTCTTACTTCATTACTTTTAATTGTTATTACCTTTTTTACAAGCAAATTTCTATTCTGTATATATGTCGCTCACTCCTTTCAAGAACGTCATAAATCAAAAATCGTCAATTTTCACTTGTACATGTTTTCTGAATGCTCATAAAATGTACTATATCACAGCAAAAGAGGCTAAACATGATCGGGTATGTCCTTGGGTCGACCAAAATCGCATGTGATTAATATTTTCAATATATAGTGTGTGAATAGTGCCATGGCAGTAATCAACTACTAACTAACCATCACGCCGTTTCCCCGCAGGGGTAGGCAGAGAGGATAGAACGCCACACTCTTCTGTCCTGACACACACTCCTCGCCTCCTTCACATCCATACATCTAGTCATACACGCCCTCCGATTACGCAGACTTTCGACACCACCAGATTTTTTTTTAAATCAGTCTCGTCACTATATCGCCTGACACCGAGCACCAAAGGAGTTGCCCGGCAGAAACAATGGCCGGCGAATCGGGTCGCCGAGTCGGCGCGGCAGAAGACACCTCCCTCCGTCTCTATCTCCCTGTCCGTCTCTCTCCCTCGCGTCTGGTCCGTCTGGCCCGATCAGAGCCAATGGGGACGTGGGAAGAATACATTTCCTAAGCTACAGCTGATTGGGCGGCGTATTCCGGCGACGGTGACAACACGAAAACGCGCGTTAATTTTGTTTTTTAACATGTGTTAATTTTGATTTTAATTGACAAGCGTTAAATGTAATTTTTTAACAGGCGTTAAAATTGTAATCAACGCTTTGCGTTTAAGGCCCAGTATTCGTTAAGTCGCAACTTAATTTTCTCTAAATACAGGTGATATTTAACGTAATTGGTTTTTTTCTTCATAAAACACCGTTTTTGCATTGAAAAAATTAGTTTTTCATCGAAATAATTATAGTCACTGAAAGATAAGGATATATAAAAATATTTTTTTCTATTTATGCATACATATTCTAAAATAAATAAAAATATACAATATACAATACATTCTTTAAAAAATCGAACGTGAATAGACATGCCGCTAACTGCTTTCAACAACGTCATAAATCAAAAATCGTCGATTTTCAGTTGTGCATGTTTTCGGAATGCCCAAAAAATGTACTAGATCTCAGCAAAAGCGGCATATTTTTAACTTAATATTTACCCGCTACAGGGCAGAAAGTGTTATTTTTGCATTTTAAAGAAAGGGTAATGTTTAATTATTTTTTAAATATACTAAATATTTTTCAAATGGAGAAAAAACACTCAGGATTTACATAAAAAGATCTGTTGCACAGTAAAAAGTTCAATAAGTGGCTTGATATTTATTTTTAATATATTTTATTATATTTTTTAAACTTTAAAAACGATCTCCTGAAAAATCAAGTTTTTTTTACATATGATGTTGTTGAAAGGAGTGAGCGATGTGTCCTACCCGGTGGAATGAATTCTGTGTTTGCAAATATCCCCTTAATCGAATCAGTATAAAAACGCGACTTTTCTCTGTAGCTCGTTATGCGAAAAATCGCTCGTTAAGGGAGCAAGTTTTTCAGCTTTTTTTGCTCGTTATGAGAGGTCCCACTGTATACCTATGTCAGCTTTGAGAACTTTTTGAAGACCCCTACCTACGTATAGCGTATGCGCTGCTAACAAACGAATGCAGCTAAAAGCAGTCGGCATCGACTCCCTATAAGGCCGGCTACCTCGGGTGATCTCCGCTTAGTCATAACACACAAAACACAATCTACGTACGTATATAAGTTTTCAATTTTCTTTGTATTGTTTTCATTGGCACCTCAACATAGGTGAAGGAGAATATAATAGTATGAAGAACATTTAACTAACTAACTAACTAACCATCACGCCGCTTCCCCACAGAGGTAGGCAGAGAGAATAGAGCGCCACACCACTCTGTCCTTGCAAACATTCTTCGCCTCTCCCACGTTCATGCATCTCCTCATACATACCCGCCGATTGTTACGACTCCTAACCTGACCATTTTCAAGTATTTGGCATACCTGATTGTGCCATGTTTTTCTCGGTCTTCCTCTGCTTCTTTTCCCGCTAACATTCGCCTCATAAATTTGTTTTACCGTTCTTTCCTCACTCATTCGTTCTACATGTCCAAACCATCTCAACACACCTTTCTTAATTTTATCGATAATGCTTATCTCAGCTTTGCATTCCTTCCTTATTTCACTATTCGTACATCTATCATACATCGTTTTGTCGCACATTCTTCTGAGAGATCGCATTTCGACTGCATTCAGTCTACTTTCATCCTTCTTTTGCCAACTCCATGTTTCACTTCCATGCATCATATGAAGAACATATAATGGATCATTTTCATGATGTGTTATTATTGGCTAATAAATTAATATGAAAAATCACAAGACTATCGGTAGCATTCTTATTGAAATCTGTAGAGAACTAAGGGAGATATGAAGGTTTAAACTTATAAAACGCACAACGTGCGTTCTCATACGTCATCAAATTTCCATCATCGAACGTTTTATGACGTCATATGGCTTAATATCTTTGGTTTAAAGAGCTGTAATAGTAGTAGTGTGGATTGTTTGTTTACCACTACACTACCATTTGTGTTATACAAATATGACATATAGTGACATATAGTGTCGAATGCTTTAGTAAAATCTATTTTCATAGATTTTACTAAAGCATTCGACACTATATGTCACGCAAAACTGGTCAGTATATTAGAATCAATAGGCATAAGGGGAAAATTGCTAAACTTCTTTAAAAATTATCTTACGGGGAGAAAAATGAAAATCAGAATCAAAAATGTTCTCAGTAAAGACAAAAAATATTTATCTGGAGTTCCGCAAGGTTCGATTTTAGGACCAAAACTGTACATAATATATGTCTCACTGATGAAAAAAATATTTAAATATGTAAATAGATTTGTGTTCGCCGATGACACAGCTTTAGTCATAGAAAGTGAAAATCCATTAGAAGCTAAAGAAAAATTACAATATGATTTTAATCAGCTTTTAAAATGGGCGCATGATTTTGGACTCTTAATCAATTCAAAGAAAACTAAATGTATGTTTATTAGTTCACCTCACTTTGCTGCCAAATTTGCACAGATAGGTAATATTATTGCACACAATTTTGACTGTTTGCACAATAAAAAGCAACAAAATTGTAGTTGCGATAGGATTGAATTTGTGGGCGAATTTAAATATTTAGGTTTATGTATAGATAATAAGTTCAAATGGGATGCGCATATTATAAAACTCTGTGATCGTCTGCGGGCTCTAGGGAGTACTTTTTATAAGTTGTACTTTATCCTGCCTAAACCAACCTTAAAGATTATATACTGTTCTTTAGTAGAATCCTTAATAAGATATGGAATTAAGTCTTGGGGACATTCGACGAAAACAAATTTAAAAATGGTTCAAAATCTGCAATATTCCATAATCAAAAAAATTGTACCCAGTCATATATATAATCAAAGGGACAATCCAATCTTGTTATATAAACATTTAAAATTACTGCCGGTACGTGGAATATTGTGGATGAGTATCATCGTTGAGCAACAAACTAGACAAAAATATCGAAATCTTCTAGTACACAACCATGATACACGATTTACACAAAACGAAGGTCTGATAGTCCCAAGAATCAACAATAAATATGGAAGTCGAACACTGCAATATATCGTTCCGAACATTTTTAATTTGTTGCCGACGGAGGTTAGAGGTCAAAATAAAAGATGGAACAAAGGCAAAATAAAGGAATGGGTAAATGATCAAGAGTTAATTTTATGAACATTGTAAAAAAGATTATATTGTTAATTTTTCTCCTTTTTTGTGTGTATATATTAGGTTAAAATGGTTAAAAAACTATAAAAAAATTTATGCAAAAAGAACTCCACCGACAAGACACACAAGGTGGCTTGGTGGGTCTCTGCAAAATAACTTTTTATTTTTATTTTTAATATATGTTAAAAATTGTGATTTATAAAAATAAAATAAATAAAAATAAAAAAAAAAATTAAAAAAAAAATGAGGGGAGAGGGGGTGGGAGGGTGGACCAAAGACATCAACAAATAGAGCCGCCAATAATTTAGCAATGTTACCAATATTAAAATAAGTCCATCGTTTCTGTTACGTCATTTATTACCAACTTACGAAAACAATTTATTTACGAAGGCGAATTTTCCACGATAAAATGTGCTATACGTCATCAAATTTTACGTCATCGGGTGTGTTATTGGGCGCATCCGCTTTATAGAGCTGTAATAGTAGTAATGTGGATTCGTTTCTGCGACGTCATTCGTTACCAACTTACGGAAATAACGTTTTTACGAAGGCGAATTTCGTAAAAAATATTGATTACATCGGCTGTTATAAACACAATCCTTTATAGGTTGAGTATGTTAAATTAGATATTCATCCCTATTATTGGTAGGAGTGGATCGCGCGGACTCACCTTGAAGTTGCCCCCGTTGATCCAGGGCAGCAGGCCGTCCACCAGCAGGCCGAGGTCCTCGCACACGAGCCCGTTGGCCGGGTTGGCCAGGAAGGCGAGCAGGTCCTCGCCGAGCAGCTGGCGGGCGCGCGGGTCCGGCCGCGCCAGCAGCGGCGCGAACCCGTCCAGGGTCGCGGGCCGCGCGTACGCCATGGGGGGCTGCGGGCAACCAACGAGACATCGGTCAGTTAACATGGGAGGACTCGGACATGCTAGATGGGACGACTCTATACTGGGCTGGGGGACGTAGCAGCAGTCAGTGTACACGCTAGGTGGGAGGACTCTATACTGGGTCAGTGTACATGCTAGATGGGACGACTCTATACTGCGTCAGTGTACACGCTAGATGGGAGGACTCTATACTGGGCTGGGGGACGTAGCAGCAGTCAGTGTACACGCTAGGTGGGAGGACTCTATACTGGGTCAGTGTACACGCTAGGTGGGAGGACTCTATACTGGGTCAGTGTACATGCTAGATGGGACGACTCTATACTGCGTCAGTGTACACGCTAGATGGGAGGACTCTATACTGGGCTGGGGGACGTAGCAGCAGTCAGTGTACACGCTAGGTGGGAGGACTCTATACTGGGTCAGTGTACATGCTAGATGGGACGACTCTATACTGCGTCAGTGTACACGCTAGATGGGAGGACTCTATACTGGGCTGGGGGACGTAGCAGCAGTCAGTGTACACGCTAGGTGGGAGGACTCTATACTGGGTCAGTGTACATGCTAGATGGGATGACTCTATACTGCGTCAGTGTACACGCTAGATGGGAGGACTCTATACTGGGCTGGGGGACGTAGCAGCAGTCAGTGTACACGCTAGGTGGGAGGACTCTATACTGGGTCAGTGTACACGCTAGGTGGGAGGACTCTATACTGGGTCAGTGTACATGCTAGATGGGACGACTCTATACTGCGTCAGTGTACACGCTAGATGGGAGGACTCTATACTGGGCTGGGGGACGTAGCAGCAGTCAGTGTACACGCTAGGTGGGAGGACTCTATACTGGGTCAGTGTACATGCTAGATGGGACGACTCTATACTGCGTCAGTGTACACGCTAGATGGGAGGACTCTATACTGGGCTGGGGGACGTAGCAGCAGTCAGTGTACACGCTAGGTGGGAGGACTCTATACTGGGTCAGTGTACATGCTAGATGGGACGACTCTATACTGCGTCAGTGTACACGCTAGATGGGAGGACTCTATACTGGGCTGGGGGACGTAGCAGCAGTCAGTGTACACGCTAGGTGGGAGGACTCTATACTGGGTCAGTGTACATGCTAGATGGGACGACTCTATACTGCGTCAGTGTACACGCTAGATGGGAGGACTCTATACTGGGCTGGGGGACGTAGCAGCAGTCAGTGTACATGCTAGATGGGACGACTCTATACTGCGTCAGTGTACACGCTAGGTGGGAGGACTCTATACTGCGTCAGTGTACACGCTAGATGGGAGGACTCTATACTGGGCTGGGGGACGTAGCAGCAGTCAGTGTACATGCTAGGTGGGAGGACTCTATACTGCGTCAGTGTACACGCTAGATGGGAGGACTCTATACTGGGCTGGGGGACGTAGCAGCAGTCAGTGTACATGCTAGATGGGACGACTCTATACTGCGTCAGTGTACACGCTAGGTGGGAGGACTCTATACTGCGTCAGTGTACACGCTAGATGGGAGGACTCTATACTGGGCTGGGGGACGTAGCAGCAGTCAGTGTACATGCTAGGTGGGAGGACTCTATACTGCGTCAGTGTACACGCTAGATGGGAGGACTCTATACTGGGCTGGGGGACGTAGCAGCAGTCAGTGTACACGCTAGGTGGGAGGACTCTATACTGGGTCAGTGTACATGCTAGATGGGACGACTCTATACTGCGTCAGTGTACACGCTAGATGGGAGGACTCTATACTGGGCTGGGGGACGTAGCAGCAGTCAGTGTACATGCTAGATGGGACGACTCTATACTGCGTCAGTGTACACGCTAGATGGGAGGACTCTATACTGGGCTGGGGGACGTAGCAGCAGTCAGTGTACACGCTAGGTGGGAGGACTCTATACTGGGTCAGTGTACATGCTAGATGGGACGACTCTATACTGCGTCAGTGTACACGCTAGATGGGAGGACTCTATACTGGGCTGGGGGACGTAGCAGCAGTCAGTGTACACGCTAGGTGGGAGGACTCTATACTGGGTCAGTGTACATGCTAGATGGGACGACTCTATACTGCGTCAGTGTACACGCTAGATGGGAGGACTCTATACTGGGCTGGGGGACGTAGCAGCAGTCAGTGTACATGCTAGATGGGACGACTCTATACTGCGTCAGTGTACACGCTAGGTGGGAGGACTCTATACTGCGTCAGTGTACACGCTAGATGGGAGGACTCTATACTGGGCTGGGGGACGTAGCAGCAGTCAGTGTACATGCTAGGTGGGAGGACTCTATACTGCGTCAGTGTACACGCTAGATGGGAGGACTCTATACTGGGCTGGGGGACGTAGCAGCAGTCAGTGTACATGCTAGATGGGACGACTCTATACTGCGTCAGTGTACACGCTAGGTGGGAGGACTCTATACTGCGTCAGTGTACACGCTAGATGGGAGGACTCTATACTGGGCTGGGGGACGTAGCAGCAGTCAGTGTACATGCTAGGTGGGAGGACTCTATACTGCGTCAGTGTACACGCTAGATGGGAGGACTCTATACTGGGCTGGGGGACGTAGCAGCAGTCAGTGTACATGCTAGATGGGACGACTCTATACTGCGTCAGTGTACACGCTAGATGGGAGGACTCTATACTGGGCTGGGGGACGTAGCAGCAGTCAGTGTACACGCTAGGTGGGAGGACTCTATACTGGGTCAGTGTACACGCTAGGTGGGAGGACTCTATACTGGGTCAGTGTACATGCTAGATGGGACGACTCTATACAGGGCTGGGGAGCTCTTAATATTTTTTGTTACGGTATCCATTATATTTAAGTCTCTTTAAGAGCTTGGAATAAGCTCGTATTATATCATATAGGAAGCGGCATGAGGACAAAATCGCTCTTATGAATAAAAATTGTGCAAACGCAGTTACGACAGTCAGCCGAGAGAGCGACGATGCGTTCTCCGATCTGCAATGGCACCATTTAAAAGTTTTGTCTACAAAAATAGGCTGCCGAAATGACGGGTTCGCGTGCACAGCTAGCGTACTACATACATGGACGTCTGTAGTGTGTAGTCAGTTTGTGGTATTAATGTGTAGTTACACGGTCGTGTATTTTTTGTCAAGCCGGTAGGTACTAATGCCCATTTAGCACGAGAGCGAATTGGAAGCGGTCGCGTCTGCCAGTATGGCGGTACACGGTGACCCGAAAAACCATCAATTTACGATATCGCTCACTCCTTTCAAGAACGTCATAAATAAAATAAAACTTGATTCTTCAGGAGAACGTACAACGTACAAGCAATATATTAAAAATAAATATCAAGACTCTTATTGAACTTTTTACTGTGCAACAGATCTTTTTAGATAAAGCCAGAATGTTTTTTCTCCATTTGAAAAATATTTAGTTTTTAAAAAAAAATATTAAACAATACCTTTTCTTCAAAATGCAAAAACAACACTTTCTGCCCTGTAGCGGGTAAATATTAAGTTAAAAATATGCCTCTTTTGCTGGGATATAGTACATTTTCTGGGCATTCCGAAAACATGCACAGCTGAAAATTGTCGATTTTATTTTTATTTTAGACGTTCTTGAAAGGAGTGAGCGATTTATCAACTAACTAACTAACCAACGATCACGCTGCATCCCGAAGGGGTAGGCAGTAAAACAGAAAACGTAACGCCACACCACTGTGTTTTAGCAAACGTTTTTCGCCTCTTCCACGTTCACGCATCTCCTCATAAATACCCGCCGATTATTTCGACCACGCAAGTATTTGAAATATTTCTTCCTTCTCCCGACCCTTATCCGCACCCGATGGTGCATAGGGCACTGCATCGTATTGATGCATTGTTACCTTGATCGTTACCTACATGAAGGCAAGGTGATCACTCCTGCGCTTCAGGGACCAGTCCAGGTTAATATTAAATAAATATTAGAGTGTATAATCACTAATATTTATTTTCAACCCCCCCCTAGGAATCGAACAAGGGACCAACAGCACGGTAGCTAAACACGCTAACCATTACACCTCGGAGGCAGGCAATGAAATATTTTAGTTGAAATATTTGATCATCCCAAATTTCCCTGTCTTCCTCCGCCTCTATTTCCATCATTTACTACATACTTATATTAAATTAACAGTTCTTTCTTCACTCATTCAATTCAAATGCCCAAACCATCCGTCCACAGAACTGTGTTTATATATTTTTCGTTACGATATAAATTTAGGAATTTAAAATAATAATAGAGGAAGACCGAGGAAAACCTGGCACAATCAGGTATGTCAAATACTTGAAAGCGGCCGGGTCAGGAGTCGTAATAATCGTCGGGTATGTGTGAGGAGATGCATGAATGTAGAAAAGGCGAATAATGTTTGCAAAGACAGAGTGGTGTGGCGTTCGATTCTCTCTGCCTACCCCTGCGGAGAAGCGGCGTGATTGTTAGTTAGTTTTAATAATAAGGTTTTTTTTAAACTGTATATTCAAACTGTCCGCCTCCGTAGTGTAATGGTCAGCACGCTCGGCTACCGTTCTGGAGGTCCCGGGTTCGATTCCCAGGGGGGGGTCAAATAAATATAAGTGATTTTTTCACTCTAATATTTATTCAATATTACCCTGGACTGGTACCTGAAGCGGAAGGCTGATCACCTTTCCTTCGTGTGTTAACGATCAAGATAACACTGTGTTTATAATGCAGTGCCCTATGCACCATTGGGGTGCGGAAAAGGGTTTGAATGAAAAAAATTAATGAAATATTCAAACTATGTAATAAATTTTATACAAACTAGCTACAGCTGTTAATAAAGGGGAAAAAAATGAGGTAGACATTTTCGGCGCACCCTGTACGAGACTAGTTGCAGCTCGCAGCAGCCTTGATACGAATGATAGAAAGAAAGTCGAGCGCTCGCGTACGCACTTATAGGTCTCGGGTTCAATTCTTGCACAATCAATTACAATTATTAATGTACTCCATTCATCCCGACATACGCGACTCCGAGCATTCCAAACCCACAAATCGCTCACTCCTTTCAAGAACGTCATAAATCAAAAATCGTCAATTTTCAGTTGTGCATAATTTCGGAATGCCCAGAAAATGTACTATATCCCAGCAAAAGCGGCATATTTTTAACTCCATATTTACCCGCTACAGGGCAGAATGTGTTGTTTTTGCATTTTGAAGGAAAGGTATTGTTTAATTATTTTTTTTAGTATACTAAATATTTTTCAAATGGAGAAAAAATCTTCCGGTTTTACCTAAAAAGATCTGTTGCACAGTAAAAAGTTTAATAAGTGGCTTGATATTTATTTTTATTACATTGTATTATATTTTTAAACTTTAAAAACATTCTCCTGAAAAATCAAGTTTTTTGATTTATGACGTTCTTGAAAGGAGCGATATATCATGACTTCTGCTGCTTTTAAAAGCATAAATCCGAATTCCATGGACAACTAGACGCACCAACGAGTCAATTCGCCAGGAACTACACTCGAATGGCTAGACTCTGGCCAATGACGTACATGACCGATTGATTCTCCAGTTCTTTGGACACGTTGCGCGTGGCAATGAGGATAGCCTGGAACAACTGGTCGTGATCGGTAGCCTGAAGGGGAAGAGAGGGAGAGGAAGATTCCCACACGATGGACCGATAGAGTTAAGGTGGTTGGAGCGTTACATGCAGCCCAGTCAAGGGATAACTGGAGAAGAGTCATTGCTTCCATAAGGGTCACAACCCTCAGTAATGAGGAATAAGACTAAGAAGAGAGATCACGACTTCTACTATCTGTAAAGTTAATTAATATTTGAGGTATACTTACATATTAAGAGGGTGTAATCGACTGCTATGTGTCGGGCAAGAGTGATTTCTTTCCAATACTTGGTAGCTCCTTAATGCTTATCATGTTCCTCGTAAAAACTACACACTATATTATAAAACTATATATATATTCACATACTGATCACACTCACTTTATTATTTTTATTATATTATAGTCTATAACCGGCGTTGGTTAATTTTAGTCACTTATTAAATTATTTTCTAAAAAAATAAAAAATATACAATTATGGATATTATATATTTTATTTAATGTTTTGGCTTTAACTTTGTGGTAGGACATGTTACAATAATTAAAGAAAACACTTGTTTTATACTACTTCAGTTTTATTAAAGACTACATGTTTCAGAAGTTAAACTTCCATCATTCAGGTCTGTATAATAACTGATGATGGAAGTTTAACTTCTGAAACATGTAGTCTTTAATAAAACTCAAGTGGTAAGAGATCTATATCCCTGCAGTGGAGAATAGAAGGCTAGAGAAGAAGAAGAAGAAGAACTAACCACCGCACTACCATTTTTAATATATGAACTCTCGATCATTGATCCATCAATGTATTTTGCTTTTAATTCATATTTTGGTTTCCTCTATTACATTATTTATTAATTTTAAATCAAACACAGATTTTTTGAGTCTACTAAGTCGAGAAAAACATGGCACGATCAGGTATGCCAAATACTTGAAAGTGGTCAGGTTGGGAGTCGTAACAATCGGCGGGTATGTATGAGGAGATGCATGAACGTGGAAGAGGCGAAGAATGTTTGCAAAGACAGAGTGGTGTGGCGTTCTATTCTCTCTGCCTACCCCTGCGGAGGCAGAGAGAATTCCGGAACTTCCGTGCTGGAGGTCTCGGGTTCGATTCCCAAGAGGGGGGGGGTGAAAATATATATTAGTGAATTACACTCTAATATTTATTTAATATTACCCTGGTAGGTCCCTGAAAGGCAGAAGTGTTCACTTTGCCTTCATGTAAGATAACACTGCGTCAATAAGATCTAGTGCCCTATGCACCATTGGGTGCGGAGAAGGGTTTGAAGAAGAAGAGACATAAGAGAAAAAAAAATTAAAAGAAAGTACTGGTCCCTGAAGTGCAGAAGTGATCACCTTGTCTTCGTGTAAGTACCTTCAAGATAACACGATGTGCCAATATGATGCAGTGCCCTATGCACCATTGGGTTCGGACAAGTGTCAGAAGAAGAAGAGCCATAAGAGAAACTTCTTTAAAAGAGAGTACTGGTCCCTAAAGCTCAGAAGTGATCACCTTGCCTTCATGAATGTACCTTCCAGATAACACTGTGTTAATGTGATGCAGTGCCCTATGCACCATTGGGTGTGGACAAGTGTTAGAAGAAGAAGAACATAAGAGAAACTTCTTTGAAAGAGATTTGGCTTAAGGTCCTCTCATTTTACACCATTGTAAAAAAAAACATGGATACAAGAGACCGCTTCATAAAAAAATGTTTTATTCCCGTGGGTTCTTACTATCAATGGCTTATAAAAAGGGAAAAATAGAAGGCAAGAGATGAAGTGGAAGACCAATGAGTAATGTGGAGCAGATAAATAATTTTTACATAACATTGAATTGACATCACGACAAATCAAATATTGTGGATGAGTATCATCGTTGAACAACAAACTAGACAAAAATATTAAAATCTTCTAGTACACCACCATGATACACGATTTACCTACTACGAAGGTTTGATAGTCTCAAGAATTAACAGTAAACATGGGAGTCTAACACTGCAATCGTTCCAAACATTTTTAATTTGTTGCCGACGGATGTTAGAGGTCAAAATAAAATATGGAACAAAGGCAAAATAAAGAAATGGGTAAATGATCAAGAGTTAATTTTATGAAAATTGTAAAATGTTTATATTTTTAATTATTCTCTTTTTGTGTGTATATTAGGTTAAAATGGTTAAAAACAGTAAAAATGTATTTAAAAAGAACTCCACCGACAAGACACACAAGGTGGCTTGGTGGGTCTCTGCAAAAAAAAATTAAAATATGTTTAAAATTGTGATTTAAATAAAATAAAAAATGAAGTCATCCATGTTGAGATGTCAAAATGTAAAAACGACTCCTAATTAGAGAAACAGGTTTGTGAACAAGGGTTTGGATACACACAAAATGTTGTGATAGGGAATTTGTCCCGAAAAACAGGTTACGCCTCTGTAGTGTAATGGATAGCGTATTTGGCTACCACGCAGGAGGTTCAATTCCCGGGGGGTCATGAAAAAAACTACAATAAAACAGCAATTCATCTCAGAAGTTTGATAGCATTTGACGGGTATATTGAAGACAGGTATATTGAGCAGTGACAGGTATATTGAAAGCTTTTAAATGTAAATTCACACTAAAATTGGGGTACAATTTTATATTGTTTCACATTTTCAATAAATTTCACAACTTGGTTAAAAAAAAAATTGCTTAGCAAGAGCAGATCTGTCAGGAAGCCTAGATGCTTCTGTATCAGATCTGGGCATGCGGGGGGACAGCTTTCAATGGAGCATTTCAAATTAGTACATAAAGTATTGTTGCAATTTTTCCTAGTATGTTTTGTTTTCTACTTATTTTTTTTCCAACCCTTATCTGCACCCAATAGAGTTTAGGGCACTGCATCCTACACAAGCAGTGTTATCTTAATCGTTAAATACATGAAACAATGGTGAGCAGCCCTGCGCTTCAGTTATCAGTCCAAGGTAATATAAAATATATGAGAGAAAAATCACTCCTATTTATTTTGACTCTCCTGGGAATCGAACCGGGGAACTCCAACGAGGTAGCCAAACACTCTAAGCACTACACTTCTTTATTTTAATATATTAATTGTCGGGTTATGGTCCCGTGGTTAGTGTCACGGACTCTTGAGTCGGAGTTTCTCAGATCGAACTTACTCTACCATAATTTGATACCTATTTCTAATAATGAGTAGCCTAGGCTCACAGAAATTAAATGAAATTTAAGTATTTTTGAAAATAGTAAAAACATAAATATTTATCTTTTAAAATTTGAAAAAATATATAATAACATCATTCAGGTAGAGATGATAAAACGTATATTATTAAATGCAGTTTTGTTTCCATATCTTAATGCATACATGATAATTATCCAAGCATCTGACATCTTTGCAATCAAATACGCACTTAAATCATGACAAGAATTTTTCAACCTTCCTTGAGTTTCAAAACTTATAACTGTGTGCAGAAAAATTATGACTCTCTGACGGTTATTTCATTATCAAAACACGTCTTTCTTTGATAAATAGAATATTTTGACTATTTGAATTGCGCAAATTGCAAATAAAACGAGAAACGATTTAAAAGTGAAAATTATAAAACCAATGTTGATATTTTGAAAATTGGGTTATCTTTAATTTTAGGTCACATTTAATAATACACTGATAATCTCGCATTCCAGAATTAAATATTTTGATTGCGTTCTGATAAAAAGCCGTTATCTTTTGCAGGTTATGTTACGTATGTGAGACGTTATTTACTTTTTTACTGATGTCACAGAAGAAAAGAAAAACAAAAAACTCGCGATTTTTAATGCCACAAAAATGCACGAACGGAAAGAGAACTACTTATCCCAATTGTTTATTATAATATTTACACTTAATAAAGGCAATTCACCAACCTAGATTGGGCAGAAGGCTGAATTAAGAATTAGCATAAAGTAATGACATCATGGATTGATCAAACAGACACTGTAAGGTGAAGGAAAACAAACACGTTACGAGAATGGCGGATTGGGTGAATTGGGAAGGTTTTTTTGTACGGGTCCGTGAAAGAATGGAGTGATAATTGGAAAACATTCGACCCGCAAGGTGAAAAAAGAAGGTATTTCGCACCGGTTACACATTACGTCAATCTTTAGATTGGCCGAGAGGTAAACTCGTAAACGAACCGATTCACCGAACCGATTCGAAAATATAATGTAATCGTTCGTTTTTTTAACCAGTTCGGCATTATTCCTTTCTAATGACCATATTGTTTTCATGTATTTGGCGCGCGGAAATCCAATAGGTACCCTATGCACTGACTGGAAGTTGTAGGTGTTTAAAAGAGAGAAGAGTTTAAAATAATAATAATATTGGATGATTTAAAGGGCGCTATTTTTATAAAATACTACTTCTAGGGCACTAGGGCTCTTTGAATATACATACGCGAAGCCTATATTAATATGACTCTTTTAAACTCACGTGACGATTTTACAATATTGGAAGCAAACAGCAATTTCTAAAACAAAGATTTTTAATAACATGAAAAAAATTCAAATAATATTGCACAAAAGTCCGAGATATTCAACAATCCCTCTACAAGGTACTCAACATTGTTTCACATGATCAGCTGCTGTAAATAATGGGTGATTCATTATTCACAATAGGCGATCATGGGGTAAATACAATAACAAGATACCTAATTTAACGGGCTGTAGGTTGTTAATCTAAACACTAAATCCATATCTTAACCATGGTAGAATGAAAATAAAGAAACCAAACGAAGATTGGGTTAAATGATTCAGATACAATGACTGATCGTAATGAATCGGATCACAAAATAGATCCGGGTCCACCTTCGTTAAAGTGAGGAACTGTCAAAATAGGAATTAAGCTCGACCAAGGCCAAACCACCGATGGAAACGTAAATATTGCCCTAGAGGCGAAATCATATCTTTAAGATCAATTTCGGAACCGTTTCCTTTACATAAACGCAAAGCACCACACTGAAATCCGCACGCGTGAAACAAAAGACGTTAGAATAAAAACATTTGCTAATAAAAGTGGGCAGGACTTCCATTTTGAGAAGCGCCACTAACGGCATGCAGCACGGCCGTTGCAAACATAAAAATGAATACGCACTCGGATCACTCACATATTAACTCGCGATTGGGTTATTTACACTATCTCGGAACGGTCGGATGAAAAATCGGATTTAGTAACAACACGGGGCGATATCAGCGAGACGGGCAGCCATCATTTTGAAATTGTACAATCGACGGCGCATGCGCGAATTAAAATATTAGTCACGTGACCTTATCACTTTTAGTACCTACTTACTTACTCTTTTTTTTAACCCCTTGCCCAAAAATTACCAAACTAATCATTATCAAATAAAGTACATTATACTTTAATGGAAGTAATTTGTCCGGTATTCTAAAACATAATTTTTGTTATAATTAAAAAATCAGTTTTTTTAACGTGTTATTAATACGAATAAATAAATAACACGATATAAGCGTTGATAAATATTTGTCTTATTTTATCTTAAATGAATTAAAACAACAGCATTATATTTTTTTAAATTAAATATTTGTGGTTCATTATTTTAATTTTTGTTTAATTAATAATGATGATGGAGAAAGAATGAGGGGAAAACTGGAGGACAGAAGCAACATAGGGAAACAGAATGTCCTGGCTCCACAACATAAAGTGGACAAGTATTACAAGGATCTTTTTGTCCTGTTGAGGGATGGCTCAAGATTTTTCAGCAAGTTGACCTATGTCCAATAATTGGAGAGGCACCAGAACAAGAAGGAAAGAATTCCGTATTACAATAATTAAGAGTCGGCTTATGATTGTGATCACTCAATTACAAATTAATTCCTTTTGAACAGGCCACTTTGGTCTGTAAAAAATACTATTCAATTTAAATATTTAGAGATCAATAAGCAGTATGAGAAAGACCATTTGCGCATTAAGGTTTTCGGTTATCGATAAACCCCTATAAACTCACAGAAAGATATGTATTTAAAAATGATATTTTCGTAGTTTTCTTCCGCATTTCTTTTCAAAAAATTAAATAATAATGTATTTGTAATAGTGATATTTTATATATGATATAATTATTTACAAAAGCCTGCTTTCCTGTATTTTTCAAAAATTATTTAAAAAAAAAAAATGTATTTAGTTAATTAAAAAGACAACATCGAAATATTTATGTTCAATATGAACGTAAGGTAAGAACAAAATATAAAGGAACTTAAAAGTAAACTTAGCTTTACATCACTAACCGATTTGCTTATGACATACCATTTAGCACAAGTGTAATCTATTTTTGAATTTTGTATCGAAATATAAAAACGAAGGGTTAAAATAAATAAAAGTAAGTACTGTCATTATTTAAAAACAAGGTATAAAAAAATACGCGTCAGCCGCCGCCATGTTTTGTTTATTTGTCGTTACCGTCGCTGGCGTTTGTGGCGGGCTTTGAGGTTATAATCTGTAGATTTTATAAATTGAACCAACAATTTATTAAATACGATTGCTTTTGTAATAAATACAAGTTTGTTTATTCCAACATCCGATATTTTAAAGCATTTAAAACGTAAAAACACTATTTTTTACAGATCATCTTCGCACTAAACTCAGCCAGCTAATCATTTGTACAAAATGGTAAAAAAGGCCAAAATATTCAAGCCGGGCGATCTAGTCTTTGCTAAAGTGAAAGGTTACCCTGCATGGCCAGCTAAGGTAACTGCTTCATTGCCTCTATTCTGTATTATAATCATGTCTGATAAAATCAAGTTCCTTATCTCGAGACAGTAATAGTTGTCAAATTTTGGTCCTAGGCTACCTAACCTTGTTTCGGTTTAATAACTTGTATCAATCTATTAAAAATTTTAAATGTATTTTTAGGTCACAACTATAAATGGAAAGAAGTATAATATTTATTTTTATGGAACCGGAGAAACGTAAGTGAATACTTGTATATTTCTAAATGATATTGTCACGTAAAACTAGACGTAAAAAATATAATCCTATGCCGATTTTATACTCTCTTTTACCCAGAGGGCGCTTGTCCACTACCCGGAATTCCGTGTAATTTTACCGTCCGGCACGTCAGTTAGCGTTTTAAAAGGACGATTGGCTTGGATTGGCTTGTGCTTTTGTCCATCTTTCTTCGGATCGGAGGTCTTTATCGGTGCGTGAACACGTTGCGCGTAAATTCAATCACGCTAAACTGTAAAATAGAGCAGAGGAAGACCGAGAAAAACATGGCACGATCAGGTATGCCAAATACTTGAAAGTGGTCAGGTTAGGAGTCGTAACAATCGGCGGGTATGTATGAGGAGATGCATGAACCTGGAAGAGGCGAAGAATGTTTGCAAAGACAGAGTGGTGTGGCGTTCTATTCTCTCTGCCTAGTGGCGGAGAAGTGGCGTGATGGTTAGTTAGTTAGTTAGTTTAAACTGCCGTAGTCTTTTTTCATTTTTCAAAACCGGACTGCCGGACAGTGAAATCCCGTGTAGTGGTCAAACGCCCATAGACATTGATTGCAATGCGAATGAAATTGTATGTTTTGTGATTGGTCCCTCATTTGAATTTAAATTGAGTCAATATTTAGTATTCTCCATGGGACCGTATATAAAAAAAGCATAGCCGACATTGTTTTTAAAGTCATTTAAATAATGTGCGATGGTGCTTAACAAAATTATCTACTCGTATATATGTTTTTTATTTATAATTTGCACAGGTGCCCCTAACATTATATCGCTGGTTAAATGCCAAAGGAACACAACGCAAAAAAAAATTAAACTGTTTATTCCAAAAATGGTATCTAAATCATCAATATTTTCATATTCGAAATAGACACTTGATTCATTAACACATGATTCTTGCGTTAGAAATGTCCATTTCTTAAAATGCCCAGAATAAACAAAATACAGCACAAATTGAAAGTTTTTATTTCTTCATAATTTTCTGTATTTTACCTGCATATTTCAATTTTGTGAGCTTAAAAAAACAACAGGAAAGTTATTATATAATAAATTAATAGTTTTTACAACAATTTTTTTTTTAAATATTTAATTGTAACCTTTAGTATACAAGATTCAAATAATTACCTGCGTTTTTGCCAAATTTGGCTGTTAATTTCCCCGACTCATCGCTCACTCCTTTCAACAACGTCATATCAAAAAACTTGATTTTTCAGGAGATTGTTTTCAAAGTTTGAAAATATGATACAATGTATTAAAAATAAATATCAAGCCACTTATTGAACTTTTACTGTGCAACAAATCTTTTTAGGGAAAACCTGAATGTTTTTTCTCCATTTGAAAAATATTAAGTATATTTAAACTAAATAATTGAACAATACCTTTTCTTCTAAATGCAAAAACAGCACTTTCTGCCCTGTAGCGGGTAAATATTAAGTTAAAAATATGCCGCTTTTGCTGGGATATAGTACATTTTCTAGGCATTCCGAAAACAAGCACAACTGAAAATTGTCAATTTTTGATATATGACATTCTTGAAAGGAGTGAGCGATATGTGTTAACAATAATATTTACCGCCATTTTTACAAAATATTGTCTTAAAGGCGTTTTTCATCGTTCTTATTTACTATACCTTATGCTTAGTATGTACTATGAATTAAGAAAGATGTGTGTTGAGATGGGTATGGAGTAAATTAGTCAAAAATATTTATGAATAATTTCAGCGGCAACCTGCCCCCCAACGATTTGTACGACTACTTTGAGCACAAGAAGCAGTTCCTCGCCAAGGCGATCAAGCGGAAAGACTTCAACGACGGAATCAACCAGATAGAGGAGGAGATCGCCAGCCATGGCTTGGTGGATAACTCCGACTCCGGTAACCTCACTGCAGAGGTATTATATTTTTATTTCTTTCTATTTGTGTGAAAATTACTATATATTACATCAACTAACTACTAATCACAAAAAAAAAAAAATATATGTACATATATATATATATATATATATATATATATATATATATATATATATATATATATATATATATATGTATATATATATATATATATTTATATATATATATATATATATATATATATATATATATATATATATATATATATATATATATATATATATATATATATATATATATATATATATATATATTCATAGATTTGGCTTTTATTTTGTAGAACTCCATTTTAATTTATGTATTAAATGTTTAATAAGTATTAATCAGTCTTGATAAAGAAGCGGTTAGCTTCGAAACCGGTAGACATTATAATTAAGTTATAATAAAATATTTACGATGATTTTAAAACAAAGATACATTTTAATTATAAAATGGAAAATCACAATTTTATTGCTTCAAATATAAATTATACATAAAAATAATTTTTTTGACAATTGTTTCGTCTAGTTATATGTAGCATTTTCAAACGAATGACATTCGACATTCGTTTTAAAATGCCATAACCAGGCGAAACAATAAACAATTTTTAATAATAAAATACAACTTAGTAGACTCAAGAAATCAGCGTTTGATTAAACATTTAATACATAGACTTGGACAGCTAGACGCACCAATGAGTCCATTCACCAGGAACTACGCTTGGATGGCTTGACTCTGGCCAATATCTGTACCCGACGGATTCTCCAGTTCTTTGGACACATTGCGCGTAGCAATGAGGATAGCCTGGAACGACTAGTTGTGATCGGTAGCCTGGAGGAGAAGAGAGGGAGAAAAAGATCCCCCACATGATGGACCGATCAAATTAAGGCAGCAGCAGGCACCTCAGTGGTTGGAGCGCTACGTGCAGCGCAGTCAAGGGATAACTGGAGAAGAGTCATTGCTTCTGCAAGGGTCACAACCCTCAGCAATGAGGAATAAGACGGAGAAGAACATAAACTTATCTCTTTCACTGCCTGCACCGAGGCATTTCTAGAAAATTTGGTGGTGGTTTTACAAATTTGTATTTATTTAGATTGGCAGTAACAGGGACATCGAAAGCTTTCAAATGAAAATTCACAGTAAAATCGGGATACAATTTTGTTTCATATTAAGAGTGTTTTAATAATGAATATTGTTTTCAGTCTATACCGGGAGAAGGCAATGAAACTGCAGAGACGGAGACAGAACAGAATGACGTTGAAGCAGAAAAGGTAAGAAATATAAAAATAAAACCCCAAACCATCTCGACACACATTTCATAGTATTTTTGACATCTCATCAAAGATGAAGAAGAATATGGAAGATATAAGAAGTCTGGGTAATTAAGGGGCTGACGACCGTCGTAGGCTGGTTTAAGTGATCACTTTACACACTTGTAACACTCACCAATTCTACCCGTTATTGACAACCACACTACTCAAATTCTTGGATGTTCTATATATATATATATATATATATATATATATATATATATATATATATATATATATATATATATATATATATATATATATATATATATATATATATATATATATATATATATATATGTATATATATATATATATGAACCAATTTCAAATCATCGTTTCTTGAATCACTAGAACTTCACTAGAGACATCTATTGGTGAGATGAAAAGAAGCTATATTATTGAGCAGAAACTCTTTTATTAGTATATGAGGTCCGAATCCTGGATTATAATCATCAGCCGTCAGCCCATAACCGTCAGCCCCGTTAATGCCCAGACTTCCATATTCTTCTTCATCTTTGATGAGATGTCAATGTCATTCCACAGAATTAATGCCGAATCAATAAATAATTTTTAGGGTGAAGATGGCGACAGAACAGAAGAATCTATTGCCGACAGGACCAAAGACTCCGAAAAAGATAAGGATGACATGGAGACTGACCATGCGGAAGAAGCAGCCAATAACGGAGATGGTGAGCAATGCAAAGTGCACGACATTTTAACATCCCAACGTGGATGTTATTTTATATGATGCAGTGCCCTATGCACCATGGGGTGCGGATAAGGATTTTATTATTATTACACATGTGTAACATTCACCAACCCTACCCATGATTGACAACCACACTACTCAAATTCTTGGAAATTCTATATATATGATCCAATTTCGAAACAATGTTTTTTTAAAACATTTTTTATAAAAAAAACCCTAGCATTAATGAAGTGGTTAAAGTGTTAGTTTTTTTGATAAGGGTTTGATGATTCAAACCCTTTCTGACGTCATTTGTTACCAACTTACGAAAACATCGTTTTTACGAAGGCGAATTTTGCAAAAGAAAATGATATAAGAATGAAAGTATTGATTATATCGGCTGTTAAAAACACACAGTCTTACACAATCCTTTATAAGTTGAGTATGTTAAATTAGATATTCCTCACGAGTGATAATACCCTATTGTCCCTTTTTTGCTGTTGTTAGTAGCGGCTCCGGAAGTGGCCCCTGAGGCAGTGGCGGCTGTGACGAGCGAGGACACTCCGGGGGAGACAGGGATAGAGAAAGAGGCGCTGGCCGCTGCGACACCCAAGAGAGCCAAGAGGTCAGCACCAGCTCCCAAAACTCCGCAATCAGTGGTAAAAAAATACAATTTCACACAGAATCATTCCTTGTATCTCATTTTATCTATTAACACATTGTGGGTGTACCGTCAAAAAACTCGAAAAATATGATATTTTGACTTAATACATATTATAAAGTTTTGAACATTTTATAAACTGGAAAAATATGCTAATAAATGATTAAAGAAATCACTTTCTAAAAAAGTCAAACAAATACAATTATGGATATTATATATTTTATTTATTGTTTCGGCATTAACTTTGTGGTAAGACATGTTACAATAATTAAAGAAAACACTTGTTTTTTACCACTTGAGTTTTATTAAAGACTACATGTTTCAGAAGTTAAACTTCCATCATTCAGGTCTGTATAGTAACTAAAATATAAAATATAAAATTTTTCTATAAATAAGGAGAGGGGAATGTTAGGGGGAGGGGGTTAGTCAAGGGGCGGAGTTTGAAAACAAAGAAAAAATGGAAAGCAAAGGTGAAGAATTTTGAAACAATATATATAATTCAATAAATTATTATAAGAATTTAGGTTTTTTTGGATTTCTAAATTTTCAAGATAATTCATAATTTGGCCTTTATATGGAACAAGGTGTAATAATTTTAATTTATGAGAGTGAAATGAGTGATTAGTATCTATTATGTGTTTTCTTTAATCATTGTAACATGTCTTACCACAAGTTAATGCCGAAACAATAAATAAAATACGCTAGTAAAGTAGTTTGATATGTCATATTTATGTGGTTTTACAAGTAAATTCAACTTTAAGTTTAATAGCGGGTATTTTATGCAGGCAAAAAGCTTTAACCCATCGGCCTATCAGCCGCCAACCGTTGGCGCTAGGTATATTTTTACATTTGCAAATCAACCCCCGCCAAGCCACGCCCCCATTCTTGGTACTTCATATTATAAAGATACTTTCGTGTGATATCTACAAATCAGTAAAGAAAGCTTTTTGTAATGCATTATTTCTTATAATTTTAATACAAATTTATTGACGACACTTGACCAAAGATGTCCCTGTAAGGATAGAATTATCCTTTTGATCGAAATACCAACTAAAATCAGTGAGAAATCAAAACTTTACATCCCAGGAGTAATGTTTTATTGAGTTATTTTTTCAAGTTTTCATGTTAATTTATCACATTTCTGATCTAGACACACAATAAAATACGTGCATAATAGTTATATGTACCATATTTATTAGTAAAACAGTAAAAGTTATAATTTTATGAGTTTATTTTTATAACTCGGTTGAATTTGAACGCCGTTGACGCCGCAGCCACGCGCGCGGTGTCATTGGTCGGCTGTTGGACTGCGCATTAAACATCAAATGTTTAGTACGCGGTACCTTTTTCTGCATTAAAGATTATTCCTATGTTTGTTCTCGTTTTATCAGGTACAAAATATTAGGGCCTCCTCGTTTGACAACCCATATCACCTCCCCTCCGGGCGGGGCAACTTTCTTACTTGCGGGGATACATTCAATTAGTGTCTTTGTATACATGTTTTGAAAAAAAACTGATGGGTTAAAGAACAGAGATTTTAGAGCTAACACTTTTACCAGTATTCTGACGACATTGTTGTCGGAGGGTTTTTTCATCACCCCGACCCTAATTAGTATACTAATTAGGGTCTTATACTAATCACAAATAACTGCAAACTGATTCCGATCTATGCAATGTGTTTTGGCGTCTCTTGAGCTCTACCAAAAGTAACCAAATAGAATGCTTACAAGGGTTTTTCCCTTTCTACTAACAGCATTTTTTTATTTTTTATTATAAATTTTTTAATCAAAGATACATTGTATGGCAAAATAATCAACATAGTTACATATATATATATATATATATATATATATATATATATATATATATATATATATATATATATATATATATATATATATAATAATAATAATAATAATAACCATATCCGCTCCCTAGGTGGAGCATATGGAGTCCACAAACTGTCTCCAGGCTTTTCTGTCAGCTGCCAGCTCCCTTGCATCCTCCCAAGTCAGATCCGCGTCGCGAAGTTCTGACGAGAACTGCCGACGAATTGTCAGCAATGGTCGTCCTGGGCGGCGCGAACCTGATGCCTTGTAAAAGAGGCAAGCTTGATTAAGGCTCTCAGGAGGCATGCGGAGTACGTGGCCAAGCCAACTGAATCGCCTTTTTTTGACGACAGTTGTGACCAAGATTTGCTGCGTCCTACGCCTTATCTCTTCATTCCTCACAAAGTCAAACCACCGCACGCCTAAGATTCTCCGCAAACACCTGTTCTCAAAGCTTAGTACACGGCTGCTTTGGGCCCTTGTAAGGTGCCATGTTTCACAGCCGTATAAGAGAACAGGAGCAATGCAGGCATTGTATAGGCGGCATTTGGTTTATACTAATTAGGGTCTTATACTAATCACAAATAACTGCAAACTGATTCCGATCTATGCAATGTGTTTTGGCGTCTCTTGAGCTCTACCAAAAGTAACCAAATAGAATGCTTACAAGGGTTTTTCCCTTTCTACTAACAGCATTTTTTTATTTTTTATTATAAATTTTTTAATCAAAGATACATTGTATGGCAAAATAATCAACATAGTTACATATATATATATATATATATATATATATATATATATATATATATATATATATATATATATATATATATATATATATATATATATATATATATATATATATATATATATATATATATATATATATATATATATATATATATATATATATATATATATATATATATATATATATATATATATATATATATATATATATATATATATATATATATATATATATATATATATATATATATATATATATATATATATATATATATATATATATATATATATATATATATATATATATATATATATATATATATATATATATATATATATATATATATATATATATATATATATATATATATATATATATATATATATATATATATATATATATATATATATATATATATATATATATATATATATATATATATATATATATATATATATATATATATATATATATATATATATATATATATATATATATATATATATATATATATATATATATATATTTTTTTTTTTACGTGCTACCTCACTAAGAGAGCAGATTACTCGTGTTTAGAGAGGGAGTTCGCTTACAGGGTTTGTACATATAAATAAGAAATAATAAATGGTAATCAAACGGGAGTTTGCCTTATATGTTTTTGTAAATCATTTTTGAAAGATTTTAAATTGAATATATTTTTTATTCTTGCAAGTAGTTTATTAAAATGTTTTATTCCTATAAAAATATATATTTAAAAGCGTCTTTTAAATGTTTCCCGCAAACGGTGTGTTAAGATTTCCGTCAGCCGGACATCCTATTTTTACCATCTACTATTTTTAATATATGCCCGTTGAATATTGTTTGTTTTGTATATATGTATTATTTTTTTGTTGAATAAATTGTTGAAATTATTGTTGAAATTGAAATCACCTTTCCTCATGTGTAAACGATCAAGATAGAACTGCGTTTATATGAAGCAGTGCCCTATGCACCATTGGGGTGCGGATAAGGGTTTTATTTTTACTCGTTATGTCCCGCATGGGCATTTAAAGGTTAATTAATTAATAAACAATTTATGATTCATTTGACTTCATATTTTTTAATGACTTTTTCACCTTGTGATAGATAGCATTGTCATTGTCAAAAGCAAGATAATTCCTTTATCATGTAGTGTGGATAACTTCGTGACAACATTACTCTCGGACTTGTGTTTCTTTTCGGCATTTTTAAACCAGTTGTTTACCAGTACTGTCAGCTAGTTGATGGTGTGGAAACTTTTTGTAATCAATATTTGCTTTTTGCCAATTAGAAGTATAGTTAGAACTATTATCATTTTAAAATTATCGATAAAATTAAAGGTGTGTCGAGATAGTTTGGGCATGTGAATCGAATGAGTGTAGAGAGAACAGTAGGGGCGTTTGTGCACTACCCGTACTTTTACTGTCCGGCAGTCCGGGTTTTGAAAAATGAAAGCGACTTCGACAGTTAAGCGTGATCGAATTTATGCGCTACGTGTTCACGCACTGATCAAAAGCACCGATCTGAAGAAAGATGCACAAAAGCACAAGGCAATCCAAGCCACTCATGAAATACATGCTTGCTAACTTTTTAGTTTTTCATCTTTTTTATGTTTTTAAATTCTTAATTTAATTTAAAAAATAAATATATTTTTTTTGTTTTCTGATAGTATTTTTTGTATTTTATATTAACACTATTATCCTAGTTCTACTTATAACACCTATTGTATTCTTGCCAGTGCCCTTTACTATGACCTAAATTATATACTCACACACAGGCCATGTCTTTGTGGGATCTTTTTTTGTAATTATATTTTATTCATATTTTTTTATATATGAATTTATAATGTAAAAGAATTTAAAATAAAGATCATCGTTTTAAAACGCTAACTGACGTGCCGGACGGTAATATTCCGTGTAATTCCGTGTAGTGCACAAACGCCCTAAAGAGGCAATATGATTTGTAATATAAGCAGAGGGTGACAGAGGAAAACTTGTGATGATCAAATATTTCGAGAACTTGAAGTGGTCAGGTCAGGAGTCAGTGTGGAATGCGTATTTGATTACGCATTTTTATCGATTGTTGCGCGGTATGATCGATAATCCTGAAATTATCCAGAGCATTGGTCTGTATGTTCCCGATAGTTACCTAAGACAGCGTCGGCATAGATTGTTTCACATTCCTATACACAGGACCAACCTGCCGATGGTTATGCCTGTAGGAAGAGCTACCGCTATGTTGAACAATATCACATTGGATATTGATCTGTTCCATGTGTCCGAAGGAGTTTTCCGAGGCGAGATTCTTCTACACATTTAACAAGAGTCTTCTTGTGTAATTTTTAATTTGTTTTTTTAATGTATACGCCTTAAATGTTTGTTTGTAATGTATATATTAATTATTGAATAAATTGAATTGAATTGTGTTGAAAAGGTTTGGACATGAGTGAGTGGAACAATTGAGTGAAGAGAGAATAAATAAAACAATTCTTTGAGGCAAGTCCAGTTGGAAATAGAAGCAGAGGAAAACTTAGCATGATCAAGTACTTAAAATGCTTGAATATGGACGCGTCAGGAATCAAAATGATCGACGAATATTTATGAGGAGATGTAAGAATGTGGAACAGACAATGATTAAAGAAAATGATGCGGAATGCATCGAAACACGTGTCACAGTAGATTTTAAGAAATAGTGATACTATTTACACACAACGAAGGTTTGATAGTCCCAAGAATTAACAATAAACACTGCAATATATCGTTCTGAATATTTTTAATTTGTTGCCGAGGGATGTTAGACGACAAAATAAAATATGAAACAAAGGCAAAATAAAGGGATGGGTTAACAGTTAATTTTATGAAAATTGTAAAATGTTAATATTCTTCAATTTTTTTGTTTGTGAGTATTTTAGGTTAAAATCTTTAAAAACAATAAAAAATGTATTAAAAAAGAACTCCACCCACAAGACACACAAGGTGGCTTGGTGGGTCTCTATAAAAAATTGTGATTTAAATAAATGTATACTAATAAAAAAAAATTACCAAGTAAATTTGAATTAAAAATATACAACAGATTGGTGTGGTGTTCTATTCTCAGTTAAAATTATCTACGCTGCTCACTGTAAGCTTCAACTTTGCCCGGGACTTTTTTTCTCTTTTGCATTTTTTGTTTGTGATCTTTATTTGTTTGGCCGTTTTAAAGCTCGTTGTGACAATTCGCAGAAAACTCCCCGCCGAGGTCTGAAGCAAGAGATTGTCACTCCCAAGATGGAGCCCAAGACCCCCCAGTCGGCAACTATGAGTCGTAGCGGCAGAAAGATCAAGCCTAAACGGTAAGGACATCGTGACAGGTACCTAATCACAGTAATACCTCACTTGGAAAAGTCGCCTCTTCGCATTAAAACTGTATAATCTCAAAACTTACTAATTTTTACTGGAGAGCGTTTAAAAGGTTCAACGTGTAATATTTTCAATAATAATAATATTTTCAACGTTAACTTTTATTATTTGCCAGTTATATTATCTCTCTTTCAAAGTAACATAAAATTATATAAAGGTGGAGACTGACCGGAGCATTTCGTCGTAACGTAACATGTTACGATGCGAGCATTCAGGCAGTCAGTACTGCGGGCCGAGCGCTCCATCCATAGTTTCGGATGCTCGGTGATGCTCGCCGCGAGCGATGTTACGACGTTATGTTACCACAAAATGCTCTGGTCAGTCTCCACCTTAATAATTTTGTTATATAGTAGCCGAAATTATTTTATTATATAGTAGTCGTTTTGGGTTTCAGTACTTTTCTACATAAATTTTTGCTTAATTTTTAGGATTAAATTTGAACGTGAATTATATAATTTATTAAATACGATTCAATTCGAGGATAAAATTAATATTTTTCACAGTAAACAATAATATTTTATAAAATATTTATTTCTTTCAGTATGTACAATTTTTTGTCCGCCTCCATAGTGTAATGGTCAACACGCTCGGCTACCGTTCTAGAGGTCCCGGGTTCGATTCCCAAGGGGGGTTAAATAAATATAAGTGATTTTTTCACTGTAATATTTATTTAATATTACCCTCGACTGGTACCTGAAGCGGAGGGCTGATCACATTTCCTTCATGTGTAAACGATCAAGATAACACTGCGTTTATATGACGCAATGCCCTATGCACCATTGGGTGCGGAAAAGGGTTTTATTATTTTTTATTATTATGTACAATTATTATACTAAATATGGACTAAAACTTTGCAACAAAGCGAGCGTTTGTTGAACTATGCTCTTTGTCAATATTTAAGAGAAGCATACTGGTGATACCAAACGTTTCCGCATATTAACTCAATTTCGAATATTTTTGGAAATTGTATACATTTAACCTGCCCCTCCCGGTGATATATATTTACTACATCTCGACTTTTCAAATGAGAATATTAATATAAAATATAATAGATACGGGCTCACAATTTTTGTATTCCTCCGTAGTATAATTATGTATTACATGAAAGTCTTATAATATAAAGTTATTCATTTGCAGCGACGGAAATAAATAATTTGTGAAAAAATCAGGAATAAAATCACCAATACACAAACGTTTCTGTGTGTGCGCGTGTGGCGTGCTTTAGAAGTATTCGTGCATGTCGCATGTCGTAACGTGTTTACTCTGCCAGTCCAGTAGTGTGCAGATTATCTTGTTCGACGGTCGTGTCACACTACGCCATTTATAACGGCCACTTACGTTGTATTTATTTCTCGTTTTCAGGTAATTATCAGAGCTAACATTACAAAATTGTTATATTTCAACATAAACTATGGTCAATAAAAGCAACATTTAGGAATATTCACATTTCTCCATTTAAAACCATATTTTCATATGGTGTACAAAATACATATCACCGGAGCGCGCGGAAGTTTTTAGCATCGTAAGGGAAGGGTTTATGCTAAGAGGCGTAGTTTACTTTCCATAGAGATGTCTAAAAATATGTCAAACAATATCAGGTATACTTTCCATAGAGATGTCTAAAAATATGTCAAACAATATCAGGTATACTTTCCATAGAGATGTCTAAAAATATGTCAAACAATATCAGGTATACTTTCCATAGAGATGTCTAAAAATATGTCAAACAATATCAGGTATACTTTCCATAGAGATGTCTAAAAATATGTCAAACAATATCAGGTATACTTTCCATAGAGATGTCTAAAAATATGTCAAACAATATCAGGTAAAATTCTGCAAAGATATCGCTTTAAATATTATTATTATTATTCTTCTTCTTTTGTAGATCCTAGGGATCTGTTTGTTCCTCCGCATGTCGCTCTTGGGATGTCGACTCCCAGCTGTCTTTCCATCTTTTCGGAGGTCTGCCTGGGGGTCTGCGTCCTTCAGGGTTGCCTTGGCGGGCGATACTTCTGTCTTCTTTAAATATCGATGTTACATTTCCAGACGCGCGGACGAGTCTGAAGACAGCTCCCCGGAAGGCAAGCCTGGCGGCAAGCGCGCCATGTTGCATTCGCCAGGCGGCGGAGAGGAGGCGGCGACCGTCGCGGACCCGCCTGCGGAGACCGAGCCATTAGTGGAGGCGGCCAGCAAGCCGAATAATGAGGCGAGGAAACCCAAGAAGGGGGCACAGAACGGGGAACCGATCAAGAAATTTACCGATCGGTTTAATGTAGTAAATTCTGTAAGTTTACAACATTTTGAGTGTGTCCAAATACATACTTGTTCAAGTGTCACCTGTCAGGGAAACAATGAATCATGTCGATACGTTCATTATTGTAGACCAAATACAGATTTAATTTTTTTTGTACTGGGCTCAAGTAACACATCAAAGTTCAAGTAGCCCAGTTCTACGGTACTTATTTTTTGACCAGTTGATTATTAACAATATTAACATTTTTTATTATATCGGACACTGGATTATTCACCCTACGGATGAGATGTCAATATTAAAGGTGTCTTAGCTAGATATGATTTGATAGTGCTTATTTCTTTCCTTATTTCACCATTCGAACTGTTAACTAATTTTTGTAATTATATTTTACAGCATGAATTAGAAGATATTCAACAACCCTTCAGCAAAGGGGAAGGTAAGTTTTTCTTTTAATTTTTTAAATTTTCTTTCATGTTTTGAGTAACCAAAAGCATGAATTAAAACATAATTAATGAGAGTCAGTTCCAAATTCAACTATGATGGACACTAAATGCGAATGACGCTTTAAAGGAAACAAAATAATGTATGTATTATTTTTATGTGACAAAACTATACATATTTAGAACGTAACATACTAATGCTATAAAATGCATATCTGCTTTGAAAATTTAAAACCATTATGATAGTACCCAAGTTAATTTTTCCTGTTTTATAGTAATAATTACTATGAAAACCATAAAAAATTATTTATAAAAATATAAATGTATAAATATGAGAAAATAGGTACTTGTATATTGATTTTAATATTTACTTTTGTTTATATTAGTGGCGATACTAGAAGAAGAAAAAATGTACTATAATAGGTACCTGTCTTTGTATTGTTTGAATAATTATTCCATTTTTTAACATTTTTTATTATGTTGTTTTTCTACACTGGCAACACTGTTGGAAATCTTCTATTTATGAATTGTTTGAGTGTTTGTTCTTTTTTTAAACACTTTATTATTGTTATTTTTCCACACTGCCAACACTGATGAAAAATTCAAAAATTTTCCCACCAAAATTGAAAACTTTTCATTAGTTTGTGTCATAATTTTGAAAATTCATTCTATAACATTTGATGATGGATAATAAAAGATTTATTCGCAAACAAATGGCAAAAAATAATTTTCAAAGTGAAACAATGGATAAACCTAGAAATAAAGTTGAAAAAACTGTTAAAATGGTAGTGAATAATATTTTGACTAGAAGCCAAGGAATAAATAATTATAATGGGCAACTGAAGAAAATTGTTAATCTCCGTGAATTGATGGGTGAATCAAAACGTGCAGTGGTAAAATCTACTCAAGAAATGAAGTGCACGAAGGATATTGTGTTAAACAATATTTCTACCAGGAGCAGAGGAATAAGCAAAAATAAATATAACCCCATGTCAAATTCTGTTACACGTATAAAAAAATCCTTATTACATGTGAATTATAGTGATGAAATGGACAGCGTTAAGAACAATATTTCTACCAGAAGCAGAGGAATAAACAAAAATAAATTTATTCCCGTTTCGAAATCTGTTACGCCAACAAAAAAAATGTTTGCATGTGTAAATAATACCGGTAAAAAGAACAGTGTAGTAAATAATATTTCTACCAGGAGCAAAGGAATGCACAGTGAAAAATTAGCTCCTGTTTCATGCGCTGTAATGCCCATAAAAAAATCCTTTTCAAATGTAAATAATTCTGATAAAAAGGACAGTGTAGTGAGCGAAATTTCTACCAGGAGCAGAGGAATAAACGATAAGAAATTCATTCCCGTTTCAAGTTGTGTAACACCCATAGAAGAATGTGTGAATAATAGTGATGAAAAAGACAGTGTAGTGGGCAATATTTCTACCAGGAGCAGAGGAACAAACAGTGAAAAATTTATCCCCGTTTCAAGTGCTGTAACGCCTGTAAAAAAATGCTTTGTACATGTGAATAAAACGAATGCTCGCCATACACCCATAGAAAAATCCTTTTCATATGTGAATAATACTGATAAGAAAGACAGCATAGAGAACAATACTTCTACCAGGAGCAGAGGAATAAACAATAAGAAATTTATTCCTGTTTTGAGTTCTGTTATGCTTACAAAAAAATCCTTAGCATGTGTAAATAATACTGGTAAAAAGGACAGTGTAGTGAATAATATTTTTACCAGGAGCAGAGGAATGCACAGTGAAAAATGTATTCCCATTTTGAGTTCTGTTACGCCTACAAAAAAATCATTAGCATGTGTAAATAATACTGGTAAAAAGGACAGTATAGTAAATACTATTACTACCAGGAGCAGAGGAATACACAGTGAAAAATTAGTCCCCGTTTCAAGTGCTGTAACGCCTGTAAAAAAATGCTTTGTATACGTGAATAAAACGGATGCTCGCAATGTATTGAATTATTGTTTAAAAAATTGGATCTGGGAGTCATTTAATGCATCCTTAGATAAAGAAGACAGCCTGACCTATACGTTGATATCAAAATTTGATAAAGCGTTCACCAAGATGGAACACAGTAAAGATGAATGCGATATTAGCAAGTCTAATACAAGTTTAGTTGATATTTTTATGGATTTTTCTAGAGAAATGGCATCGTTCTACGCTAATGAATGCGAAAAGAAATTGAACAAGAGTGTGGCAGATTTAAAAGACTTACCGAGTGTGGAAGGGGTTCTTGCCAATGAATTATCAGACGGTGATCAAATACTTCAAGAAAATTCGGACACTCTTTTTTTACCGAGTGTAAACGATAAAGTTGAAAAATTTCTAACACTGTTGGAAACTCACGGTTTTTTCGGTGAAGAAAATGTATCCAAAATATCAAAGTCCCGATCCTGTATCGATTTGAAGATTTCCAGAGATATGTTGTCTGTTAGTCACGTGAATTTTACGAGACAGCCGTTACTTCTGAAAGACGGTTGTAAAAAGTACAACCGCTCATTGAATGGGCTCGATTTAATGTATGGTGTTAACTGCTTCGAAAAATTGATCGATTTTGATAAAAATGGTGAAATTAATATGTCTTTTAGCGATGATGAAAAATTAACTACTGAAGAAAAACGTGTTCAAATAAACAATGTCTTAGACAAAGATAAAAAGGATCCGGTTTCGCTTGAAGACGCTCCTGCAACTTTGCATATTGATGATGTTCAAGGACAGTGTAATAGTACTGGAATCATCGACACGGAGAATTGCATGGCAAAAAATATAACAAACAATTCAAACAGTCTTGATGACGATTTGATCGTAATATTGGGTAGTTCAGATGATGATTTAAAGAGGGAAAGCGATAACAACAGTACAGATATGTCTATCGACGATGAATTGACCAAGATAATGCCTTATATCAAAGATAATAATGTCCTCTTTCAAAAAACGACAGACGGAAATGTCCTGCTCCAAGATAATATATCCAACGATATCCCACTGCAAAACGATAAAGACAGCAATGTCCCACTTCAAAATAACATATGTAGCAATGTTCCACTACAAAATTGTAAAGGCAGCAATGCCCCATTCCAAAATATCGCAGACAGCAACGTTCCGCTACATAATGACATAGACAGCAATATCCCACGCCACGATAACATAGACAACAATGTCTTATTTCAAAATAAAAAAGACAGCAATGTCCCACTTAAAAATAACATATGTAGCAATGTTCCACTACAAACTTACAAAGGCAGCAATGCCCCCTTCCAAAATATCGCAGACAGCAATATTCCGCTACATAATGACATAAGCAGCAATGTCCCACGCCACAATAACATAGACAACAATGTCTTATTTCAAAATAATAAAGACAGCAATGTCCAGTTATATAATAACAAAGACGGTAATGACTCACTCTGCAATAACATATGTAACAGTGTTCCGCTACAAAATTGTAAAGGCAGCAATGCCCCGCTCCAAAATATCGCAGACAGCAACGTTCCTCTACATAATAACAAAAACGGCAATGTTCCTCTCCAAAATAACATAAACCGCAATGTCCTGCTGCAAAATAACATACAGAATCCTGCTCCTGAAACGAATGAATGCATGGCAGACATACACATAGAAGATGAAGACTTTTCTTTTGATTTTGGGGGATTCTTTGCCGAGACTTGTAACATACTGCAAGGCAATATAATGAATAGTCAAACCATGGATGATTTTAACAATTTTCCGGAAGATTACGCCATATCTGATATTAGTCACAACCCACCGTCCATCGCTTACGGGGTACAGGCATCGAATGAAGTTACTTCCGATAATCAACAATATTACTTTAAAAATTTAGATCATATCCCGGGTCGTGAATCTAACGTGTCTTATGTAAATTATATGAACCAGTTGATGCCTGAACCAAGTAACAATTTACAAGAAACAGCGTTCAATAATTACGATCCAGCCGAAGATATTAGAAATATTCATTATTTTCCCGAAAACGGTGTGACGGGTGCAATTTCCAATGTACCAGATGCGGCGCCTCAATGTTCATCAAAACCGAAAAAGAGCCGACCAAAAAAGCGTGCTGATATTGCAACCGTCAATGAGAATCAATCCGAACTGCCGAAAAAACCTGCCAAAAAGACAAATAAGATATTAAAATGCGAAGAAACGACATCAGAAATTGTATTTGACAATAATCAATGCATGAGCTTGCCGCCTGTTCAAAGAAAACAAAGTGTTGTAGAAAAAATAGCAAAAGAATGGAATCCGAATGAGTCATTCTCTAAACCTCAAATGTATACTGACGACCGAATGAAATTCAACTCGTCTCTGTTTATAACGCCTCAAAGGGATAAGGCCATCTTTGAAAATGAAAAAAACAAGATTCTGAACATGTACTACGATGAGAACCGATTATACAGGAAATTTCATAGATACAAAGAACAAAAGAAGATATTCACCGTCGAAGACATCTTGAGTTCTTCTTCGGACTATTCCGAGAACGATGCGCGCTTTATCGATCCGGAAAAGTACTGCTACTACGTCAGCCCCCAGTCTATAACGGAACTAGACTCTGACGAGAGCGTTATCAATGTCGGGCCATTCTACGCCATCAGAAAGGACTACGTACATAAAAATATGAAAAATTCTCTCTGTGAAGCTTTGGAGAAAGACGAGAATACGCCTAACAACGCTGAAGACAACGTATCGCTTGTCGGGAACCCCAGACCTTTGAGCGACTTTATTTGCTACACCGCAAAGACGATCCCGTGGCACAAAATATCGTCATCGTTCTACATTTCGCTTTTTAAAATCTTCACCGGCGCCAGTTCAAAAAAATCTAGTCCATTAGCTCAAAAAAAGACTACAGGCGCTTCCTCTAATGCTGTAGATGAGGCGAAAAAACCTGAAGATAGCCCCTTTTGCTTTAATTTAAAATACGGCAATAATTACATCAACGCTTCGCGGAATGTCGGTGACAGACGTCTCAGGAAGAAACGCAAACGAAGCGATGTCTTCAATCGATTCAAAGACAACCGGAAATGCGAATCGCAAAAATTGGAAGAAAAATCTAAGAGGCCTCGTAGGGAATGCGTCACGTCCACAAAAGACAGGATCAAAACTGTTCTAGACGATGAATCTGATTTGGATTTTTTCGGTGAAGGCTCTAACAGCGACGCCAGCGATAATTTTCGAATGTCCGACTTCGAAACCTGTTCAAGTTTCTCCAATAAAGTCTCGGAAAAAGCCACGAGTGTGTCCGAAAACGACTCGGAGGCGTTTGAAGAAATCAAAACAGACATTGAAGACTTCGGTGTCGGATTGAAGACCCCGTCTAAAGGTGGTTGCGTATTGCCCGTATTTATTTGACCGGGATTAGCATTTTGTTCTCTATGTATTTTCTTCTTCTTCCTGATGGTGCATAGGGGACTGCATCATATAAACGGAGTGTTATCTTAATCGTTAAACACATGAAGGAAAGGTGATTAGCCCTCCGCTTCAGGTAGCAGTCCAAGGTAATATTCGAGTGAAAAAGTTAGGTATATTTATTGGACCCACCCCTGGGAATCGAACCTGGGACCTCCAGTACAGTAGCCAAGCATGCTGACCATCACACTACGGAGGCGGACGGTATTTTTTTTAGACCGAGGAAAACTTGGCATGATCAAGTATTTAAAATACTTTCGTAAATTGGTTTTAATTCCTGAATAAAGTAACCTTTTACCCCAATATTATTATATTGATATAATAATATTGGGGTAGTATAGTTGTTATATTGTTATCCACCTTGAAATCTGTACTTTCCCAGCATTTCTTCTCCATGTTATAATGGATAAATTTAAACGTTGTGTTTCACTCCCTCTCGCTGCTCGCTGATAGTGTGTGAGAGAGGGTGTGTGGTGTATTTACCAGTGCTTACTGTTTGTTAATATATTATTATTTTATGTTACGGGACTTTTTGTTTCTCTATTCGTGTTTCTGTATTCGTGTCCGCCTCCGTAGTGTAATGGTCAGCACGCTCGGCTACCGTTCTAAGGGGGGTAAAATAAATACAAGTGATTTTTTTCACTGTAATATTTATTCAATATTACCCTGGACCGGTACCTGAAGCGGAGGGCTGATCACCCTTCCATCATGTGTAAACGATCAAGATAACACTGCGTTTATATGATGCAGTGCCCTATGCACCATTGGGTGCGGATAAGGGTTTTTAATTTGTGTATTCATTATTGTATTTTTATATTAGATACTGTATATGTGTATTATGTTAAAGGCTTTAGCCGTTCAATAAATAAATATTTAATATATTTCGCACCCAGATCTTTATTGATCTCTTTATTGATCAAAAACCATAGCTTGGGATTCGTCAAACAACCACAACCCGACACAAGTTTGTTATTTTTAGTATTTTTTTTATGTGGTGTTTGGTTGCGGTCCTGTGGTTAGCGCCGCGGTCTCTGACCCAGCATTTCTAGGTTCAATCCAACCCTTCCACGAATCAGTTGTGTGTATCAAAGGAATGCAAAAATTTAAGAATATGTACAATGTATTTCCAATATTGCTTGACCTGAATCTAATTTTTTATTTATTTATTTAATTTCCAGAAGATCCACAGCCGAAAGAAAACATACTTCTATGCATGCTGCCTGGTGGGAAATTCGTGGGCCTTAAGTTATTCCAGGTAAAAAGAAATTTTAATGTCAAAATATTTAATCTTAAATTCCCCAATTACTTACTTACTGAAATCATTACTACTAAGCACTTAATGTTTTTACTACTGGCAACCCTTTTTGCAGTATGACTGCATTCATGTTTGAATGTTACGCAATAAAACTGTATGACCTTCCTTTATCCATAAAGTCGTTAAAAATTAAACCTACAAAAAATAAACCCGCGAATAATGTTTATGAAATTTTAACAGAATCGTCCGGAAACTTTTGGAACGCCCACTGCGAAACAACTGTGGGAAAACACCACAGCGAAAAATTCTTTGAAACTGAAGCGCCAACTTGGTAAGTTATGGTTATACAAGCATTTATTTAGATTGGCAGGGACATTGAAAGCTATTAAATGTAAATTATCAGTAAAATCGGGATACAATTTTGTTTTACATTTTCTATATTTTTTTTCAATTTGGTTTTATACAAAAATTGCTTTGCAAGAGAGGTCTGTCAGAGGCCTAGATAGTTCTTTACCGAATCCGGGAATGCGGTTAGGAGAGCTTTTAAATGCGCCAATCGGGTGCATATAGGGAATGGGAGAGAAGGAGAATGAAGGAGTATATTTTTATTCTATTTCAGAAAGCGGAGAAATAAAGCCGGAATCGATTCCTACACAGCTGGAGACCAATTTGCAGTTGACGGAAGATGAAATCAGGACTTTGAGAAGGGAGAGAGAGCTTGGTATGTGATACTGCCCTCTGTAATCATACATCGGTAATGTGTCATGAATATATCGGGAGATGTGTTCCGAAATATTAAATGATATATCGCTCACTCCTTTCAAGAACGTCATAAATCAAAAATCGCCAGTTTTCAGTTGTGCATGTTCTTGGAATGCCCAGAAAATGTATTAAATCCCACCAAAAGCGGCATATTTTTAACTTAATATTTACCCGTTTCAGGGCAGAAAGTATTGTTTTTGCATTTTGAAGAAAAGGCATTGTTTAATAATTTTTTTAAATATACCAAGTTTTTTTCAAATGGAGAAAAAACATTCAGGTTTTATCTTAAAAGGTCTGTTGCACAGTAAAATGTTCAATAAGTGGCTTGATATTTATTTTTAATACATTGCATTATATTTTTAAACATTAAAAACATTCTCCTGAAAATTCGAGTTTTTTGATTTATGACGTTCTTGAAAGGAGTGAGCGATATGACAGGCTCCCTTTTAGCTGCCCTTCATGCTTTCACCTGCTCCTCAAATGAAAAAAAAATAAACGAGACACTCCGTTTTCACAACGACAAAAAAATATATTTTACATATTATTTTTCTAAATAACTTAAACCTTTTCCACTCTGACCATTTTTTCTCATAACTGATCAGCTACTCTGACCAAAAAAATGTGACATTTTTCTACCATTAAAATAAATATTTTGGCTCCTAATTTTGGGACACTCTGTCTGGCAATTTGTATGACCATGTTAATTAAGATTAACTGTATTTATCTGAAATATTTTTTGGTATAATAAATTTGTAATTTTACCAATATACCTGCGCTTTTAAAATTCTTTTGCATTTTATAACATAATATAAATATGAAAACAAAAAAATATCCCACAAAGGCATGGCCTGTGTGTGGGTATACATTATATTTAGGTCATAGTAAAGGGCACTGGCAAGAATACAATAGATATTATAAGAAGTAAAAAATTGATTAAAGTGTTAATATAAACTGCAAATACTTGACTTTAACAGAAAACAAAAAATAAAAAATATGAAAAAGAAAAAAAGTTAGCAAACATGTACTACATGAGTGATACCTCTAAAAGATCCAATTGGTTCCAGACTTACAAAGAAATCGGTTGAATTTCTTCCGGACTGAGAGTAAGCTGTTGGACTTGGAAGTGAAGATCCAGGCGGCGCTCAGCTTCAACTCTCCAGACACACAGAGCTGCATCCAGCTCTTGGGGCAGATGTCCGGTAAGTAGAACCGTTCACCGCTTGCGGCAGTATTATGAGACACCTCAAGATTTATTTATTTAAACTTTATGTACAGAAAATAAATAAGTACGCTGGTGGGCTTGTTGCTAAAAAGCAATATCTTCCAGCCAACCAAAAACAGACTACATAGTGACATTGATCAAAATGATTGATACCATATATCGCTCACTCCTTTCAACAACGTCATATATCCGGCTTCCGGGAGAGGCTGATGAAGAGCTCCAACCTCATCATAAAGCTGCTTGTGGAGCACAGATGGGGGCTGGACATGTGGCGGCACTGGAGCACAGCGCTGCGTTTGCCAGCGAGCTAATGTTCATCTACATCTCTCCAATTTTTTATTTTTTTCTTTCAACGTTTCTTTTCATTATTTTTATTCTTATTTGTTTATTATTTTTAATTTCATTGTTAAAAAAAAAGTTGTAAAACATATATGGCTGACTAAGTATTGCACCTACCACTTAGTCAAGCTGAAATAAATAATAATAAAAATAATAATAATAATTATTATTATTATATCAACAAACTTGATTTTTCATGAGATTGTTTTTAAAGTTTAAAAATATTATAAAAATGTATCATAAATAAATATCAAGCCACTTGCTGATATTTTATCTGTGCAACAGATCTTTTAAGGTAAAACCTGAATGTTTTTTCTTCATTTGAAATATTATTAGTATATTTAAAAAAATAATTAAACAATACCTTTTCTTCAAAATCCAAAAACAACACTTTCTGCCCTGTAGCAGGTAAATATTAAGTTAAAAATATGCCGCTTTTGCTGGGATATAGTACATTTTCTGGGCATTCCGAAAATATGCACAAGTGAAAATTGACGATTTTTTATATATATGACATTGTTGAAAGGAGCGAGCGATATAGCTGTTTACAATCTGATGGTAGACAGTGCTTGTGAACATGCCCGTCCGAAGTGTGTTGATACGTGACCGGGGCCACCTGATATGGCGGACCACAAAGTGATGTGTCTAATTGTATTGTTGGGTAATATATCCAAAATTAAACAAGGTTTATTTGGTTGAAATCTACATTTATTTATGTATATGTTAATATGTGATGCGTTTCGTCTTATTAAGACATATTTTGCCCGTATATTTTTATATATTGACCCGCTATATTCCTAAGGCTTCATCTGAGAGGCAGAATGTATTATTGTAGTCTGGTTATAAAGGATTGTGCGTGGTGGGGAAGAAAATATAGAAATGGGGGTTGTAAACGTGGGTTGTAAAATAAGTGTCTAATGCAGGGGTTCCCAAAGTGTGCGCCGCGGCGCCCTGGTGCGCCGTAGAAAGTAAAGAGGGGCGCCGTGAGTCGATCCTCTATCATTATCCGAAACCACAAATATTCTCAGGAACCTATAAAGCGACAATTTCTTTTTTGAGAGCTAGCATCTTTCTACACAACGACTATCATTGTAGGTTTATTATTATTTTTTCTACATTATAGCTTTCTACACTACTACTATTATTCTTTCGACTATAATATATCGCTCACTCCTTTCAAGAACGTCATAAATCAAAAATTGTGAATTTTGAGTTGTGCATGTTTTCGGAATGCCCAGAAAATGTACTATATCCCAGCAAAAGAAGCATATTTTTAACTTAATATTTGCCTGATACAGGGCAGAAAGTGTCGTTTTTGTATTTTGAAGAAAAGGTATTGTTTAATTATTTTTTTAAATATACTAAATATTTTTCAAATGGAGAAATAACCTTCAGGTTTTACCTAAAAAGATCTGTTGCACAGTAAAAAGTTCAATAACTGGGTTGATATTTATTTTTAATACATTGTGTTTTATTTTAAAACTTTAAAAACGTTCTCCTGAAAAATCAAGTTTTTTGATTTATGACGTTCTTGAAAGGAGTGGGCGATATGTATATGCATATATAGTCACATTGTCTTTTCCAAATAGCTTACTACAGTAGGGGGCCGTGACAAAATACTAAACTTGTAAGTGCGCCGCGGGCTGAAAAAGATTGGGAACCCTTGGCCTAATGGTGTTTGGTCTCCGCAGAGCTGGAGGCGAAACCGGTGATGCTGCTGAAGCACCCCAGCCTGGTGGAGACGGTGAAGAGGATCCGGCGGTACGTGGGCAACCTGCCGCACTGGAACCTCTCCGACGAGGACACGGTGGACTTCCAGCAGAAGGCGCACCTCATCAGAAAGAAGGCGCAGCACTGCTACAACAACTTCAAGGTACCGAGTGCTTCCGTCCTGCCTCAACAAACCATATTTTGTGTCCAAATCCTGTAATAATAATTTTGCATAATTTATATAGCGCCATTTTCGTAAAATACTACCTCAAGGGCACCTACACAGATGTGAATTATGATATGAAAAAGATAATGATAGGCAAAAACATGATTTTCAGTGTTTTTTCATACAGCGTATAATTTGACCAAAATTTTTTATTTACGGCATTACGGCATTACTGCCTTTCATTAAAAATTATAATGAATGTGTTTTTAACATATGTAGTAATAAATACAAAAATGTAAAATATTACAAAGAAAATAATAACAAATGATGTATAGTAAAAATAATGAAAAAAGAAAAAATTAGTATGTACAAGTAATAAAAAAACCAACGCATTCAACAGTATGAAGGCTGTCTGGAGATCGGATTTATACTCGGTGAAAACCAAATGCCGCCTATACAATGCCTGCATTGCTCCTGTTCTCTTATACGGCTGTGAAACATGGCACCTTACAAGGGCCCAAAGCAGCCGTGTACTAAGCTTTGAGAACAGGTGTTTGCGGAGAATCTTAGGCGTGCGGTGGTTTGACTTTGTGAGGAATGAAGAGATAAGGCGTAGGACGCAGCAAATCTTGGTCACAACTGTCGTCAAAAAAAGGCGATTCAGTTGGCTTGGCCACGTACTCCGCATGCCTCCTGAGAGCCTTAATCAAGCTTGCCTCTTTTACAAGGCATCAGGTTCGCGCCGCCCAGGACGACCATTGCTGACAATTCGTAGGCAGTTCTCGTCAGAACTTCGCGACGCGGATCTGACTTGGGAGGATGCAAGGGAGCTGGCAGCCGACAGAAAAGCCTGGAGACAGTTTGTGGACTCCATATGCTCCACCTAGGGAGCGGATATGGTTATTATTAATAAAAAAATATGAAAATGGTGAAAAAAATATTTAAAAAAATTCACAACATTTTGAGTGATATTTTTACATTTTTGACATCTCAACATAGACAAAGAAGAATATGGAAGTCTGGGTATTTACAGGGCTTATGACCTTTCATAGGCGAATAGAATACTTAGAATGATAATATTCTTCTTCATCTATGTTGAGATGTCAGAAATTTAGATTCATGTTCTTCATTCTCGTAAGAGTGTTATTTCACCCAATCCAAGAATGCATTGTTTTCATCTCTCCAGTTGCTGTTCACCGTGGAAGAGGGCAAGACCTTCTTGGAATACTTTTCGGACCTCGTACTCCGCTTCAAGAGGAGCACCAAGGACCTCGGCGACATGGAGCTCATGGAGCTGGACAAGGAGCCACCAGGTTAGTCCGACTGCGTGTCCATCCTGATGCCGTGCGCCAGCCAGCTCTGACCACCATAGACGAATGTACCGCGAACAAACGTGACGCCACCACGTCATCACGGACCAGCGTGACGTCACCACGCAAAGAACGACATGTCGCTCACTCCTTTCAAGAACGTCATAAATAAAAAAACATGATTTTTCAGGAGAACGTTTTTAATGTTTCGAAATATTAAAAATAAATATCAAGCCACTTATTGAACTTTTTACTGTGCAACAGATCTTTTTAGGTAAAACCTGAAAGGTTTTTCTCCATTTGAAAAATATTAATAAAACAATACCTTTAAATATAAACAATACCTTTTCTTCAAAATGCAAAAACAACGTTTTCTGCCCTGTAGGCGGGTAAAGACGTTCTTGAAAGGAGTGAGCGATGTGATCTTTAAAAGGACTAACAACTGAAAGTACATCGATGCAGTTGGTCATTTTCAACAAGTCAATATTCCAAGTTTAAAACCCTTTGGGATTTTTTTCGCGGCAATATTAAGCTAGTAAGATATCAAATAGTCAATGATTGTGTTTTTGTAAAAAATACTCTAGGTCACTTCAATGGTTTCGTTTTTGTAATCAAAAGGCACTTGGTCACTTTCTCCTGTATGACTACGATATATATATTTAAAAAAAAAAGGAATAATCCCCAAAGCCTCTACTTTTAGAGATTTATAGGTACAGGTAGGATAGGGAAGGTAAATGTAAAAAATGCATCGCAAACACTAAATCACACTGCATGAAAATAAATCTTTCTTGAATTTTGCACTTGGCGGGAATCGAACCCACGTCAATTTCACAGTCTACCCAATTACGCCACGGCAACAGCCTATAAGAAAAATCTCAGCGTGTAAATGTTATTCTTCCCAACTACACCTGTCAGCTGTATATTCCTTCCGATTTCTCCATTCCTAACCCTGGCATACAGTCCTAGCTTCTAGCCACATGTGCTATGTAGACTCTCTGTCCTACTCCCCCATTGTATACTGCTCTAACCGTTATCTTTACATGGCCAACCCATCTTATAGACACTTAATCTTCCCAACTATACCTGCCTCAGTTACACATTACTTTTGATTTCTCCATTCCTAACACACACATGCTATGTAGACTCTCGGTCCTACTCTCCCAAATATATTACTCAAATCATTATCTTCACGTGGCCAAACCATCTTACAGACTCTTAGCACATTGTTTTGCGAGAAACGTTTAAAAGCGTCTTTGATATACTGTTGATAGAGAGCAGAAGACACTTACAAGCGTTCTTTTTGCTTACTTTTGGTAGAGCACAAGATGCCAAAAAACATTATACAGATGGGAATTGGGTGTTGCAGCTACTTGTGAGTAGTATACTGAGGGTCGGGCGGCAGACTGCCAGAGTATAATTAGGGTCCTTTTCCATACTGTCGGTAGAGAGCGGGAGACGCTTGCGAGCGTTCTATTTGCGTACTTAGGTAGAGCGCGAGATGCCAAAAAACATTGTACAGATGGGAATCGGGTGTTGCGGCTACTTGTGATTAGTATACTGAGGGTCGGGCGGCAGACTGCCAGAGTATAATTAGGGTCCTTTTCCATACTGTCGGTAGAGAGCGGGAGACGCTTGCGAGCGTTCTATTTGCTTACTTTAGGTAGAGCGCGAGAGACGCCTGCAAACATTGTACAGATGGGAATTGGGTGTTGCGGCTACATGTGATTAGTATACTGAGGGTCGGGCGGCAGACTGCCAGAGTATAATTAGGGTCTTTTTCCATACTGTCAGTAGAGAGCGGGAGACGCTTGCGAGCTTTCTATTTGCTTACTTTAGGCAGAGCGCGAGAGACGCCTGTAAACATTGTACAGATGGGAATTGGGTGTTGCGGCTACTTGTGATTAGTATACGGCCCTAATTAGTATACATTCTAATTAGGGTCGAGGTTGATCTTCCCAGTTATACTTCTCTCATCTCTACTCCTTTCGATTTCTTCATTCCTAACCACGGTATAATACGACATGTTGTTGGCCGATATACTGACAGTTGAAATGTTTCAGGATTCTGGACGCCTGGTCACCTCACGATGAGGGCGGCTGCTGAAGAGTTTGCCAAGGAAAATGCGGCGGTTCCCGTAGATACCACCAACCAGGATGGAAACGATGAATCAAATCCCGTAAGTTTGTTGCTGCCTATATGTTACACCAGTAGTGTAATGGTCAGCACGCTCGGCTACCATACTGGAGGTCCTGGGTTCGATTCCCAGGTGGGGGGGGGGGGGGGGTGAAAATAAATATTAGTGATTTTACACTCTGGTACTTGATGCTGAGGGCTAATCACCTTGATGTGTTAATGATCAAAATCACACTGCGTTTATATGATGCTGATAAGGGTTTGAAGAAGAAGAGAAGAAGTCTAAAGAAAGAACATATTTTGTCTTATAACACTCTCACTATCATTCATCGTCCACTTTGTATAATACCACTTTAAAAAAAAAAAAAACACTATTTTAAATACTCCCATTGTGATTCATTTCTCTTCTCTCTCTCTTTCTCTTTCTCTTTCAAATTTTTTTTGTGTATAAATGTCAGATAGTAACAATTTCATTTTAGTCTACATTTGACCTGATGATGGAATGATTATTATTCCAAAGCCGGTCACAAAGTAGTGTTTTTTTAAATGATATTACAGTGTTATACATATTACCATACCACAAAGTTTACAATGCTTTTTTTTTATATATTTTTTTTATAACCCTTGTCCGCACCTAATGGTGCATAGGGCACTGCATCAAATTGACGCAGTGTTATCTTGATCATTACTTACATGAAGGCAAGGTGATCACTCTTGCGCTTCAGGAACCAGTCCAGGGTAATTTTAAATAAATATTACAGTGTTAAATCACTAATATTTACTTTCACCCCCCCCCCTGGGAATCAAACCCGGGACCTCCAGCACGGTAGCTAAACACGCTGACCATTACACTGCGGAGGCGAACAATGCTTTTAATAAAGGAAATATATTTCGTCTTATTTATGTCATTTTTCTTACAGGAAACATTAACAACGGTCCCCGACTCACCCACCAAAACGTCGCGCAAGGAAAAGAAGAAAGCCGACTGAGTCCTCAATTTCCAACGCGTGCGCGATGTTTAGTAAAATAACGAGAGACACTACTTTTTGAATGATGACATATGTTTAAGGTTTTGTAAAATAAAATCTATTTTAAAATAAGGAGCCAACGTGGATGTAGACTTATTTTAATATCCAGGGAGTCATTTACACGCTAACTATAGTTACTTCCTTTTTGCATGCATTCCATTTAGAAAAAAAAAGTTATTCAGACTTATGAGGAAACCTGTGAAAAAAGTGAGCAAGTCCAAAAATGCATGTATAATTGGAATCATACAATTACATATGATTTTCATCATTTTATTTTTATTTTTCATATGTTTTATATCAACAAAACCCCCATTTAGCACACTGCTGTATATTTTTTGATATCGTAAAATTTTTGTATTAAAATGTCACATACTGATGCTGTATTACACCTACTGATATTACGATACATGATTCAAACTTAGTATTTTCACCAGTTGATATGAGAATGTCTGTAGTTCTCGAAACTAGTCACGATAGTTCTGGGCTCAGGTGACAAGTTATATGGCGTTGAAACAAGTACATAGATTAATTTAATATATAATAAGGGTGAATATGGAAAAATCTGCTTTTGTCGAAAATATGTATCTCCATAAGAGAATTCTGTAACTTCTATCAATATCTATAGCATTTTCTCCCGAAACACCATCAAATTCATAACATATTATCAAAAGTATTTGTGACTTATTCGTGCATATCTGTTAATGTAATAAATGAGTTTTTCTCAACAAAATAGTAATTTAACCATAATATTTCTAGTGTTTCCAAAAACAGTAAAACCCCCTATAACATTGAGATAGGTACCGCGTTATCAGGGGGAACGTTATAAGGGTTTAATATTTTAAATTGTATTTTTACATTTTAACTAGCGGAAATGACTGAATGTTCCAATTTGTCAATAATTTTCACAAATTCAACTACAGTAGAACTCGGTTATGACAAGGATGAAGGGACCGACCGAATTTACTCATTATAACAGTTCTTCGTTATATCCGGGAATAGGTATTTTTAAAAAAACATACCTATCACATGAAGTATGTTATCTGGAATGGTCACATAACACAATATGTCGCAATTGAAACAAAATTCATACAATTCATCCATTACACACATCGCCTACTCCTTTCAAGAACGTCATAAATCAAAAATCGTCATTTTTCAGTTGTGCATGTTTTCGGAATGCCCAAAAAATGTACTATATCCCAGCAAAAGAGGCATATTTTTAACTTAATATTTACCCGCTACAGGGCAGAAAGTGTTGTTTTTGCATTTCGAAGAAAAGGTATTGTTTAATTATTTTTTTAAATATCCTAAATATTTCTCAAATGAAGAAAAAACTCTCAGGTTTTACCTAAAAAGATCTGTTGCACAGTAAAAAGTTCAGTAAGTGGCTTGATATTTATTTTTAATACATTGTATTATATTTTTAAACTCTAAAAACGCTCTCCTGAAAAATCAAGTTTTTTGATTTATGACGTTAAAATGTACTATATCCCAGCAAAAGAGGCATATTTTTAACTTAATATTTACCCACTACAGGGCAGAAAGTGTTGTTTTTGCATTTTGAAGAAAAGGTATTGTTTAATTTTTTTTTAAACATACTAAATATTTTTCAAATGGAGAAAAAACCTTCAGATTGTACCTAAAAAGATTTGTTGCTAAGTAAAAAGTTACATAAGTGGCTTGATATTTATTTTTAATGCATTGTGTTATATTTTTAAACTCTAAAAACGTTCTCCTGAAATATCACGTTTTTTGATTTATGACGTTCTTGAAAGGAGTGAGCGATATATCAGAATGTATAATTTCGGTATTGTATACTAGGCTATTCTATCAAATCATAGCTACAAGAATGCAAGCAAAAGGTTGAGTAAAACATTTAAATACAATAATTTAAAAATATAATTTTTTTCATTGACCCGCACAATTTACTATATTTAATTTGATAATAAAAATACATTTGTAGTTTGTAAACTAATGGGGCTATTCTCAACACCTTCCGTTAATGTTAAAATGTGTACAAAAATGTACCTGAAAACAATCAGTTCCTAAACTCATGTATGCATTATGTGATATACTTTGTAAAAAATATACTAATATAATAAATATGGAGGATTGGTTTCCTTGTATAAAAATCAATTCAGGATAACATTTGTTGATCAATATATCTTCAATTCAAAGCCTTATCCGCACCCCAATGGTGCATAGGACACTGCATTATACAAACACAGTGTTATCTTGATCATTAACATACGAAGGAAAGGTGATCAGCCCTTCGCTTCAGGTACCAGTCCAGGGTAACATTGAATAAATATTGGAGTGAAAAAAATCACTTATATTTATTCGACCCCCCTGGGAATTGAACCTAGGACCTCTAGAACCGTGGCCATGCGCGCTGACCATTACACTACGGAGGCGGACATATCTAAGAGTTCAATATATTTAAGAGTTCCAAAAATTTGACTAGTGTTTTTGTCCATCATGGGTAGAATTGGTGAAAGATTACCTGTGTGCTAAGTGATCACTTAACCAAACCCGTAAATGCCCAGACTTATTTTTCTTCATCTACTACTTACTGCTACTACAATCATGCTATTTCTCCGCAAGGGTAGACAGAGAGGAGGAATGCCACACTCTTCTGTCTTGACATACAATCCTCGCTTCCTTGTTATCCATACATCTAGTCATACATGCCCTCCGATTACGCAGACTTTTGACACTGCCAGATTTTAGGTTCTGATTGTGCCAAGTTTTTTCCGGCCGTCGCCATTCTGTTCTCCCGCTCACATTCGCCACATATATTGTCTTAGTCATAATCTGATTATCCATTCGCTCCACATGTCCATACCATCTTAAAGAACTGTTCTTAATCATTTCAAGGATCCCTAATTCAGTCTTACATTCCTTTCTTATATCTTCGTTTTTAATTCTGTCATACAATAATTTTCCACGCATTCGTCTGAGGGAAAGCATTTCAACAGCGTTCACTCTGCTTTCATCCATGCTTTGCCAGTTCCATGTTTTGCTTCTAAACATCAGTGTCGGTACTAGGACTCCGTTGTGAACCGCCAGTTTGGTTTCCATGGACATATTTTTATTTTTAATTTAAGTTTTACTAAGTAAATACCACTATTTCTTCAAATCTACTGTGACACGTGTTTCGATGCATTCCGCATCATTTTCAAACACCGTATGTGAAGGTTTTTAATTCTACCACACAATGATTTTCCACACATTCATCTGGTGGAGTAAAAAGGTTTAAACAGTTTAGTTTGTGAAAACTCACTCCCTAAGGGTGAAGACTGACCGGAGCGTTTCGTCGTAACGTGTTACGTGTTATGCGAGCATTCAGGCAGTCAGTACAGCGAGCCAAGCGCTCCATCCATAGTTTCGGATGCTTGCTGATGCTCGCCGCGAGCGATGTAACGACGAAATGCTCCGGTCAGTCTCCACCTTAAAAATTATTCTCAATTTTTGAACTATCGGTCAACAAGCTATAATGGGAAACAGTTATCATTTTAAGAGGGTGTCAAATTATACTTTTGCATTGATGGAAAGGGTTTCTGAATAGCCTTTAAGTATTTTTGTCCGAAATTTGAACTGTATAATTATTATTTAAGGTTGAATGAATCAAATGTCTGATATAGTTTTTTTTTTGTTTATATGTTGGTCACATTGCCACGTTACACTTAGTAGGAATCTACTTAACGTATGGTAATTAATACATAGTGTAAAAAAGATTTTTATCTACTTAGATACTTACAAGAAAATAATAAAAAAAATGTGAAAAGAAATGGTTTTATTTATTAACACATTGTTTGCGGGTAACGCTTAAAAGCGTCTTTTCCATACTGCTGGTAGAGAGTGGGAGATGTTTGTAAGCGCTCTATTTGCTTACTTTTGGTACAAGAGCGACTGAAGACAAAATAATAATATATGTATTTTGTATATTAAAAGCATTGTTAACTTTGTGGTATGGTAATATAACACTCTAATAACTTAAAAAAGCAATATATTTTACATGCAACGCCATTATATATTAAAAAATATATAACACTCTCCTTATCATTCATCATTCACTTTATGTAATACCACTTGAAAGTGGTAAGTTCTGAAAGACATTTATACAAAAAAAAAATTTAGAAATGTCAGACTGTAACAATTTCATTTTATTCTACATTTGACGTGATGATGGAATTATTATTCCGAAACTGGTAGTCACGAAGTAGGGTTTTTTAAAGTGGTATAGCACAAAGTGAACGATGAATGATGAGGAGAGATATTAACATACCATAAAGTTAACAATGCTTTTAATATACAAAATATCCTATAATTTCAATTATTGAAAAGGAAGAAAAACATTGAAAATGATAAGCGGAAAGGAATAAAAACAAAGGTTTGGTTTACAAATTTATTGAAAGAATATCAACGTTACAAATGACACATCCTATATACTTGCTCCGTGTCTAATATATCATTAAAATGGTTCAAAAATCCTACGACGCAGTCTTGTGGTTGGCAGTAAATATGACAATCAGACAAAATTGTCAAACACAAAATAATGTAAGAAATGCCAGTCATTTTTAAAAATGCATTCGATTGGAATATTATATTTTGTACATAAGAAAATTAAACCTGTATTTGTAAGTTATATTATATTTTATGTACACACGATTGCCGTGTCAAAAAAGTATTTATCGCGATGAAATATATTATAGGTAAGAGAGAATTGTTTGTTGTTTAATGTTTGATGTCACTTTTTTCCAGACTTTTTTATTCCTCCCGTGACAAGGGGACCCTTTTGTGCAGCCTTCGCCTTAGCATCCTGGAAAGATAACAAAAAAAAGCTATTAAATAATTATCCCTTATTTATGGAAGTGAGGCATTGACCTGGCAAAAGAATGATGAACGTAGACTGAATACAGTAAAAATGCGACCTCTCAGACCTGCAAATATGCACCAAAGCAGTGTATGATACATCGCTCACTCCTTTCAACAACGTCATATATCAAAAAACTTGATGTTTCAGGAGATCGTTTTTAAAGTTTCAAAATGTAATAAAATGTATTAAAAATAAATATCAAGATCACTTATTGAACTTTTTACTGTGCAACGGATCTTTTTAGGGAAAACCTAAATGTTTTTTCTCCGTTTGAAAAATATTTAGTAAATTTAAAAAAATAATTAAACAATACCTTTTCTTCAAAATCCAAAAACAACACTTTCTGCCCTGTAGCGGGTAAATATCAAGTTAAAATTATGCCGCTTTTGCTGGGATATAGTACATTTTCTGGGCATTCCAAAAACACGCACAACTAATAATTGACGATTTTTGATATATGCCGTTGTTGAAACGACTGAGCGACATGTTTGAAGGGAGAAATGAAGAAAAAATGGCTGAAATAAGCACTATCCATCAAATTAACCCATTGTTTGTTGGTAGAGAGCGGGAGACGCTTACAAGCGTTCTATTTGCTTACTTTAGGTAGAGCGCAAGACGCCAAAAAATATTGTACAGATCGTCATTAGGTTTGCGGTTACTTGTGATTAGTATACTGAGGGTCGGGCAGCAGGCTGTCCGAGTATAATTAGGGTCGGGGTTGATGAACAAAACCACCCAACAACAATGTGATAATGTAGTTTTAGCATTTTTAAAATTGCTATCTTGTCAGCATCTCATGATTTTGTGACATATTGAACGCTGTGAATGTGTTAGATATTAATTAAGTTTTAGAGTAGGAGGGCAGACCATGTGGCACGTATGCCTGAGGATATCTATCCTTAGGCATATCTGGACAAAAAAGATGATTGATTGGAGGCCTAGAAGTGTGGGTAGGCCGCAGACAAGATGGTCCGATGGCATTACGAAAGTGGCGGGCCTGCACTGGAAGAGAGTCGCGTCCAACAGAGAACTGCGGAAGCCCAAGAGGGAGGCCTTTGTTCAATACTGGACACAAGAAGGCTGAAGTATGCAAGTATGCGAGTACCTGAAGAGCTTTCTCCTGTTCCTTGAGTTTTTGCTTGTGCGCCACATCGTCATCATCCATGTCCTTGTCTCCCTTCTTGGGGGCCTTCAGTGGCTTCTTCTTGCCTCCCTCTCGGCCAGACATTGTTACTGAAACACAGAGGAAATCAAGCAAGTTAATGGGGAATACTTTACCACCATTCGAACATCTATAAAAAAAACTGCGCTATCATGTAAAAATAATACTGTTTCAAAAAGTTTAGTATGACAGGCACCGTGGTATAGTTAGGTAGATGCTCGACTGCAAAACTGGCGTCGCGGGTTCGATTCCTGCCAATTGCAAAGTAAATTCAAGAAAGATTTATTTACAGTTGGTCTGGGTGTTTATGATGTGTTTTTCAGATTTGCCTTCCCTATCCTCAAAAAGTAGAGGCTTTGCGAGATATTCCTTTTAAAAATAAGAATAAAAGAAAACTTTTTTTTTTTTATTACATTTTTGACATCTCAAAAAGGATGAAGAAGAATACAGAAGTTTGGGTATTTACAGGACTTACGACCGTCATAGATTTGGTTAAGTAATCACTTTACACACATGCAACATTTACCAATTCTACCCATGACTGACGACCACACTACTCAAATTTTTGGAACGCCTAGATATATTGATCAATCTTGTGACACAGTACATACGAGTTCACAACAGCCGACTATGTTGGATTAAATCAAGTTTTATTAAGCAAGGACTCTTTTTATTTGCATGCGAGGTCTGAATCCTGTATTAAATTCACATAATTGAGACCCATCTGAAAACATGGTTTTAAATTTTTTATGTTTATAATTTGACCAAAAGAAAAATATCTCTTATTAAAAATTATTTATTTGTTTAAAAAGTCGATTATAATATAGAAGGGCGTTCACGGTAGAATTTGCATATTAATGAGGTTATGTTTATATAGTTAATGACAGGTTCGACCCAATTTCATGACGATAATATAGCAATGGATGAAAAATATGAAAATGATTTTTAAGAACTAAATAACGATTTTTTAAAAGATATTTTAATTTAAAAAAACTGATTATTCATGTGTGTACTGCACCGATAAGAGTATGAAACTAAATCAATCAACAAATGACAAAAAATCTTTTAACATTGTGTATCACGAATATCTACGTTTGTCAAAAAAGTGAGGTTATGAAATGTATTGAACATCAAAAACAAAACAAAAAATACCAGCTGATTACATCTTAATGCTATTAATTACTGCAACGAGATAATTTGCATACAAATATATACAATAATACCGTGGGGCGATAACATAAGCCTATCTAGAAAACATTAAAAACAAAACTGGTGGCATGATTTTTACAACTGTCACATTCATCAACCCGGCGAATAAGTTTATCAGAGTTCAGAAAGAATAATACAGTTGTAAAATGATAAAACATTTAGTTTTCTAATTATTAATAAGTAAATTTGCAAGTTACCTGTTAAATGTTACTAAAATATCACAAATCAAAGAAGCGAATTTCACGCGGATTCTATTCTCGTGTGTGAAGTGAAGTTAGGTTTTAATTGTAGAAAACTTGAGCAACAAATATAAAACATTATTTATTTGACCGACTGGCAGCACTTATCTTACATGCTACCAACGGATTAACATAAAAATATAGGAGCCTACCTTGTTTTTGGTTCCTACCCAGCATTAATTGAAAAATCTTATAATAAATTTGTAAAAAAAATACATACACGTATATATTTGTAATTTATTTTACTATTTTTCGCGAGTCCACGCAGGTGGTGCGTCTTTTATTGGTTTTAAAATATACGTAAGTACATTGCATATGGAATCTTTTTGTTTGTTTGTTGGTAGATGATACAAAAAAATACCCCTAGCCGCATACAATGGTGCATAGGGTACCGTTTAGAATTTAAACAGCGTTTACTTATTCGTTTATTAAGAAATAAATTGATGAAATGATTAACAATAAATAAATCACTAATTTATGTGAATTTTAACTTCTTTTGAAAAATTCATGCATTCACCGGACATCAAATAATTATTTTCAAAATCTAGAATACTTCAACTAAATATTGGATTATTTGTTGTTTTTTTTAGAATATGTATTAAAAATATATTTTTATAACTCATTACCTTTCAATAACTCTTTTCTTTTCAAAAACATATATTTATTTCGAAGAAAAACTAATTTTTTCAATTCAAAAATGGGTTTAAAAAAATATATATAAACTATTACGTAGAATATTACCTGCATTTAATGAAAATTAAGTAGTTGTTCAACGAGTACCTACTAGGCCTTTATGCACCGTGTAACATTCATCATTCTATCCATGAATAACGACTAACTAACTAACTAACTATGCAGAGAGAATAGCCACACCACTCAGTCTTTGCAAACAACCGTCGCTTCTTCCACATTCGTCCATCTCCTCATACATGTGAAGAATGCAAGTCCACATACTCAAATTTTAAAAATTCCAAAATTCCATTTTTTTAACTACCTAACGTTCAAGTGACTCTGAAATCTAGCTACAGCTTATGCAACACCGCTTATCATGACCTTACTCAGGCTTCAACTTTTTAAGTTTCATAGCCTATGGCTACTCGTGAGTGGATTTACTCTTTATGTTTAATGTTACTATAATTTCTTGTAATTCATGAATGAAAATTCTAGACAAAAACACTCGCTGCAAAATTCTCAACAGTTGTATTTATACTTTAATTTAAAAGATTTTTTATGTTTTTATTAGTATGTCTTTTCGTCGGCGGCATCTATGACTGAAAATAGTATATTTTTTTAATCAGAGAAATCTTCAGACGATATTTTTAAATGAATTATTTGGCAGTCATCCAGTGAGAGGATGTTTCTGCCAGTGTCATATCCTTTATATTTACAAACAAAATGATAATAATAATAACAACAATTAATAAAAAATTCATACTTTAAATATGCATTTTGATTGATCATTTTAGAATTTATGACCGTAATTCTATAATAAGGTTCAGAAAGAAGGGTGGATACTTGGATGGGGAGTTGGGTTTTTTTTCTGAATTATTTTATATGCAAGGAGACATACGAAACTATAATTTTTTTTAAATCATTATTTTTTAAACCATTCTTTTAATAGCTTTTATTATTATTTATTCAGTTCGTTAAGGGTCGTTAAAGTTCATCATCATATAAATAAAAAAATATTAGCAGAGTATTAAATTATTCAGACGGTACTTTTAAAATATCGAAGTCGTACAGGAGAAAGTGACCAACTAACAAAACATAAAATGTTCAGGAGAGCCATTTAAATCACTTCTGCTTGGCAACAAAATAAACATCAATGCAGTTAGTCATTTTTAACAAGTCAAAATATTATACTTCCAAGTCATTAAAATCGATTTGGGATTTTTTCAGGGCAATATTAAGCTAGTAAGATATCAAACTTGTCCGCCTCCGTAGTGTAATGGTCAGCACGCTCGGCTACCGTTCTGGAGGTCCCGGGTTCGATTCCCAGGGGGGGGGGTCAAATAAATATAAGTGATTTTTTCACTGTAATATTTATTCAATATTACCGTGGACTGGTACCTGAGGCGAAGGGCTGATCACCTTTCCTTCATTTGTAAACGATCAAGATAACACTGCGTTTATATGAAGCAGTGCCCTATGCACCATTGGGGTGTGGATAAGGGTTTTATATATAAGATATCAAATAGTCAATGATTATGTAAAAAAAAATGCACTTGGTCACTTTCTCCGGTATGACTACGATATCGGTTTCCATATTTGACATTTGCTCGTGGTTTTTGCAACGGCAGTATACGAATAGTTATTTTAAAAAATGCTTTTAAAATTTTCTGATGAAAACTGACAATGCAGATTTTCACAAAAAACATCATAAATTATTCATTCGTCCGCTATAAAAATAGCGAATAGGTCAAATATTAAAAATACGAAAAAAAAATGTGCAAGGGAAGTTATGAAAATAAACTAGATCACTGATTGTGAAACACGTTAGGAAGTTGGATCCTAAATGTTATGTCCATGTGTAGATATCGCTCACTCCGTTCAACAACGTCATATATAAAAAAAAAACAAGATTTTTCAAGAGATCGTTTCAAGAATGTTTTTAAAATATAATAAAATGTATTAAAAATAAATATCAAGCCACTTATTGAACTTTTTACTGTACAACAGATCTTTTTAGGTAAAATCTGAAGGTTTTTTCTCCATTTGAAAAATATTTACTATATTTAAAAAAATAACATCTTCTGCCCTGTAGCGGGTAAATATTAAGGTAAAAATATCTCTCTTTTGCTGGGATATAGTACATTTTCTGGGCATTCCGAAAACATGCACAACTGAAAATTGACGATTTTTGATTTATGACGTTCTTGAAAGGAGTGAGCGATATAATGATCGCCGAGGGGTAGGCAGAAGACAGATCTCCTGGCTCCGGAATGTACAATGTTGTACGGGGATCAGGACTGTTTAGAGCTGCCCGAGACAAGGACAATTACTCTCAAGTGATAGTCGACATCAGGGAGACCTGACATGATACGAACAGAAGAAGAAGAAAATGTATAAATTACCGTAGAACGGGGTTACTTGAATTTTGATGTGTTACTTGAGCCCAGTACATTTTTTTTATTATTTAGATCTGTATTTGGACTACAATAATTAACGTATCGACATGATTCATTGTTTTCCTGACATGTGACACTTATTGTCACCATACGTTCATTATTGTAGACCAAATACAGATTTAAATCTCATTTTTGTACTGGCTCATGTAACTTACTTGAGCCCAGTACAAAAAAAATTGTATTTGATCTACAATAATGAACGTATCGTGACAATAAGTGTCACATGTCAGGGAAACAATGAATCATGTTGATACGTTCATTATTGTAGACCAAATACAGATCTAAATATATTTTTTTGTACTGGGCTCAAGTAACACATCAAAGTTCAAGTAGCGCCGTTCTACGGCACTTAATTTTATCGATGTAACAACTGTGATGTATGGTATAAATAGTCGTAAGTCACCTTTTGGATTGATTATTCTTGCAATACATTCCGAGAATAGGGCTGAATTATTTAATTGGGTACCGAAAGTTACACCACGGGAAGCATATATATACACATACATACAATATGCTAAATACTGATGCTAAGTGCATACTGGATTTGTCTTTACAGGGTGAACATATTTTTTTGTATGTTGGATTTTTTATTAAATAATTATTTCACGATTGAATTTTTTACAGAGAATGAGTAATAAAAATGAAACAAAAAAAAAACAACGCGTAACCTTAATATAAGAATAAAAGAACACATGAGATGCCTACATAATAATAATTTTTCTGAATTTGCTGAACATATATTAAATAACAATCATTATTTTAATTTTGAAAATGGCATTGTAAAACTACATTCTAATAAAAATGTAAACTCATTGCATAATTTAGAAATTTTGGAAATTAAAAAAGCGATAAAACAAAATTTAAACATTATTTTTTAACATCTCACAAAAGATGAAGAAGAATATGGAAATCTGGGCATTTACGGGGCTGACGACCGTCATAGGCTGGTTTAAGTGATCACTTTACACACGTGTAACATTCACCAATTTTACCCATTATTGACAACCATACTCCTCAAATTCTTGGTAGTTCTATGTATATGAACCAATTTTTTGAAACATTGTTCTTGAATCACCTAGCACTTCACTAGGGACATCTATTAGTGAGATGAAAAGAAGCTTTTCCAAATCCTGGATTATATCACACACATGAGAAACGCCAGAAAATATCATTTTCATTTTAATCATTTTAGCTTATACTTTGACCAGTTCATTTATTTACATTTGATGTAAAAGTAAAGATTGATCATGGCGAATAGCGTGTTTCTTGACTTTGCTGTCACTTAGCGTTTTAAATGCTTTCTATCTCATTTTTAATAAATGGTGAATGAATGGTACACGCGTGTAAACTGATTAAGTGACATTTAACCAGCCTATGACAAGTAATCGCTGTAAATACCCTGAGTTCCGTATTCTTTTCATTTCATTCATTCTTTCTTCTGTCAAAAACATAAAATAATTTTTGTGATTTTTATTACTATCATCCCAAAGGGCGGGGACTGTTGGTTATCCCACAAGCTGCACACAAAGTTTTCTCAGAGTCCCGAAACTCCTGTGTTCCCGTTTGACGTCCCGTCAGGAGGAGTTGCAGTCGCTGGTCGGTTCGAGTCGGAACTTCCGTTTCCGACTATTATTTATTGATAACATCCCAACTAGATTCTGGATTGACACTGCAATGTCGGATACAAAACTTATCGATGTCGCTATCATAAACTCTACTAAGTTTTTTTCTTTTCATGACATCTCATCAAAGGTGAAGAAGAATATGGAAGTCTGGGTATTTACGGGGCTGACGACCGTCATAGGCTGGTTTAAGTGATCACTATATGTATACATATATAGAACTTCCCAGAATTTGAGTAGTGTGGTTGTCAATAATAGGTAGAATTGGTGGATATTACACGTGTGTAAAGTGATCACTAAAACCAGCCTATGACGGTCGTCAGCCCCGTAAATGCCCAGACTTCCATATTCTTCTTCATATTTGATAAGATATCAAAAAAAAAATTATGTATTTTCTTGTACTGTTTACATACACAAATATGTACATATTAATATAATATATTGTGAAATGCAAAAGAGTATACAATAAAGAAAAAAAAATCGATTTGCAAATTCTGACTCCACGATGAAAAGCTGTGATGGTAACGTGATTTCTAATTTGGTATCGATCTCACGGTAGGTACTAAAGTAGCCACTAAAAATATTTCTTTTTTCAAATGTCCCCAATGGCAGGGCCGCATTCGTCTCAAGCCTAAATATTGCCAAGACTGGCCATTGATTACATTCTGAAGTTAAAGTTTTTGTCCCCCTATGTAGCGCAGGCGTCAGCGTGTTTGAGTGCCGAGCTGGAGGTCCCGGGTTCGATTCCTAGAAGGGTAAAAAAATCAAGTGATTTTCCAATGCTATTGTATTAAAAAGACATGTATATTTATTTATTTTACTGGTGTCTGACGCGAATGGTTGTAATCACCTTATTTAATGGTTAGTATTTTTTTTATTTGTGATTTCAAGATAATTATATATATATATATATATATATATATATATATATATATATATATATATATATATATATATATATATATATTATATATATATATATATAAATATATATATATATATATATATATATATATATATATATATATATATATATATATATATATATATATATATATATATATATATATATATATAACATATATATATATTTATTTATATATATATATATATATATATATATATATATATATATATATATATATATATATATATATATATATATATAAACATATATATATATTTATTTATATATTGTTCCTTTTTATGAATTGTGAGTAAATAAGTAAAAAAAAAAATTTTGTGAAATTAAACTCCAAACTATCTTTTTTATCTATTTTTATTTTTGGTACTTTGCCATCTTCGGGGATTGGTATGTACTCTATCCTTGAAGATGACAAAGTACTTATCGAAAACGATTGGAAAAAAGTACGAGAAATAAAAATAATAAGTGATCAAAAACAAAGCGTGAGTTTTATTTCATTAAGTTTACAAAATGTCCCACAAAATAACACAAAAAGATCATTCAAGAATATGAAGAATTTCAATATTATTGAGACATATAATATAGAATTTAAAGTTTTTTATTTTATTTTATTTGTTTCTTTAGTTAGCTTATATTAGACTTAATACGAACTATTATTTACACTTAATTTACATCCTATATATATATATATATATTTACATCTTCTTACAGTAAACGAAACATTTATTTTTAAATTCTTTCAGACTCTTTTCATTTTTTATACATTTAGGCATTTCATCATACATTTTCAAACCCTTATACATTAAACAATATTCCCTATTTCTAGTACTATGTTCATGAAATTTTTTGTTTAAAACTATTTTTTACTTAAAATATTTAAGTAATTTATCGTTAAAAAATATATACATAAATATAAGCATTTATATATGATATTAGTCTCTTTTTTATAGGTTGATTGGTTGTTGGTTATGGTTGAGTTCTTTTCTCATTTTTTCTATATTATTATATCTATTTTCTTTATGTACTATTCTCATCGCTTCATTTTGTATAATCTCCAATTAATTTAAATTTCCTTCAGATAAATAATGATAACTGATAAATGAAAAATCTAGGGCACTCCTAGGCCTAATCCGGACCTACTTAATAGGTACCAACATAGCACAGATAGTCGCTACACATCCATTTGTAGAACGGGGTAGGTAGTTTAATTTTTAATGCCGACTCGGATTTGCCGATGTCGCTTATACGCTTATAGGATCCAGTACTTAATGCCGCCACACTGTCTGGCGTGGAATGAAACCGGCCCGAATAAAAATAAACCTCGAGATGTTTATTAAAAAACTCAACGAGTCATTAGTCCTGCAAAAAGACATGAATAATGACACTTAAATAATAATAAACCTTTAAAATATATTTATTTATTCAGATACTGGAATATTTACCCTACCGATAATACATATATATCGCCCACTCCTTTCAACGACGTCATATATATAAAAAAAACTTGATTTTTCAGGAGATCGTTTTTAAAGTTTAAAAATGTAATAAAATATATTAAAAATAAATATCAAGCCACTAATTGAACTTTTTACTGTGCAATAGATCTTTTGAGATAAAACCTGAATGTTTTTTCTCTATTTGAAAAATATTTAGTATAAGTATTTAAAAAAATAACTTAACAATACTTTTTCTTCAAAATGCAAAAACAACACGTTCTGCCCTGTAAATATTTAGTTAAAAATATGCCTCTTTTGCTGGGATATAGTACATTTACTGGGCATTCCGAAAACATGCAAAACTGAAAACTGACGATTTTTGATATATGACGTTCTTGAAAGGAGTGAGCGATGTATCTATATAATTTCAACCACTTTAATAAATAGTGGTAGTTACCAATCAAAATTTAAATAAATCTAAAATATAAATACAACATTTTGAGTGTGTCCAAATACTTGTTCGCAAATCTGGATTATCTCCAATTACAGGAGTTATTTTTCATTTATTTTTTTTGACATCTCAACAAAGATGAAGAAAAATATGGAAGTCTGGGCATTTACGGAGCTTACAACCGTAATAGGCTGATCACTTTACATACGTGTGACATTCACCAATTCTACACATGATTGACAACCACACTACTCAAATTCCTGGAGTTTCTATATATAGCATCTAATTTTGCAACTTTGTACTTGAATCACTAGAATTTTCACTAGAGACATCTATTGGTGAGATAAAGAAGTTTTTTTTTTGAGTAGTAACTCTTTTATATTTATATGAGATCCGGATCCTGGATTATAATCACATACATGTCAATCGCCAGAAAATATCCTTTCTAATTTATTATTTTACCGAATAATTTGACCAGATAATTTATTTATTAACTTTTGAGTGTGTCCAAATACTTGTTCGCAAATCTGGATTATCTCCAATTGTAGGAGTTATTTTTCATATTATTCAATAATATTAAAAATAACTCCTATAATTGTATTGTAGATAGTCCAGATTTGTGAACAAGTATTTGGACAAACTCAAAGTGTTGTGTAAGCTATATTTTAATTATAAAATCAATCAAAGTTATTGCTTTAATTATAAATGGTATAAATATTTTTCTCTCGGGTGGTACAGAGCGCTTCGACAAGCTCTATCGACAGATGGCCAATTTTCAATAGATCAGATTGGGCCCATATCCCGCGGACAATAGGCCAATAGCCCCACCCTAATGAACCCCCCTCCCCTATTTTAAAACTTAACCACCCTTCCTTTGTTTTATACAAATTCAATCCTTAATTTCTCCGATTTTTAAACGATCTCATTGGTCGGGACTTCTTTGTTTAATAGCACGACTGGGAAGAGGCGGTGTCGCAGATCGCTTTTGTGACAATTTGACATAAATTATGACGAGCAGCTGATGAACGGCGGCCATCTTTATCCGACGTCATTAAAAAAAAATAAGTAAATAATAGTTCATTAAAAAAATGCGTTTGAAGCACCGTACGCATGACATATGTGGTATTTCTTAAAAACAAAAAGTAAGACGGTTTTTTTGGAATTTTCAATACAATATAATATATATATATATATATATATATATATATATATATATATATTTTTTTTTTTTTCACTGTGATACTTATTTAATATTATCCTGGACTGGTACCTGAAGCGGAGGGCTGATCACCTTTCCTTCATGTGTAAACGATCAAGATAACTCTGCGTTTATATGACGCAGTGCCCTATGCACCATTGGGTGCGGATAAGGGTTTTATTCAAATATAATAAATATATATATATATATATATATATATATATATATATATATATATATATATATATATATATATATATATATATATATATATAATTTTTTATTTTTTATTTTTTTATTTTTTTATTTTTTTAAAGGAATAACCCGCAAAGCTTCTAAATTTAGAGTCTTGTCTGCAGGTAGGATAGTAAGGATAGGAAAGGTAAATGTGAAAAATACATCACGAACACCCAGACCAATTGAAAATAAATCTTTCTTGAATTCATTTTGCAATTGCCAGGAATCGAACCCGAGTCGCCAGTTTCGCAGTTGAACGCCTACCCAACTACGCCACGGCGCCTGTCTATATATACATACATTATAATTTGATAAGTGTGGTTGTCAATCATGGGTAGAATGGTGAATATTACACGCGAATAAAGTGATCAATTAGTAGAAATACCCAGATTTCTCTATTCTCTATTTTCTATGTATATCTTTAAAAAATATATATATTTCGCTCACTCCTTTCAAGAACGTCATAAATCAAAAAACTTGATTTTTCAGGAGAACGTTTTAAAAGTTTAAAAATAAAACACAATGTATTGAAAATAAATATCAAGCCACTTATTGAACTTTTTACTGTACAACAGATCTTTTTAGGTAAAACCTGAAGGTTTTTTTCTCTATTTGAAAAATTATTAGTGTATTTAAAAATATAATTAAACAATACCTTTTCTTCAAAATGCAAAATAACATTTTCTGCCCTGTAGCGGGTAAATATTAAGTATAAAATGTGCCTCTTTTGCTGGGATGAAGTACATTTTCTGGGCATTCCGAAAACATGCACAACTGAAAATTGACGATTTTTGATTTTTGACGTTCTTAAAAGGAGTGAGCGATTTGTTAGTTTATGTATTAATTTAAAATCAAACACAGATTTTTGAGTCTACTAAGTTGTATTTTACTAACAAAAACACATTAAAAATTATATTGTGACAATTGTTTCGCCTTGTTAGGGCATGCCAATTTTTATGTGTTTTTGTTAATAAAATACAACTTAGTAGACTCAAAAATCTGTGTTTGATTTTAAATTAATACATAAATTAAAATGGAGTTCTACAAATTAAACGCCAAATCAATAAATGATTTGTTAGTTGCCTGAGAAAGTTTTCCTTGCGTATTATGTACAAGGATTTATAGCATATTTAGTTTATATGACTTAAAAATGAAAGTGGATGCGTATAGTTCCCAATAAATTAATGAAAAAATAAAACAAAATATACAAAAATACAATAGACACAATGGATTCAATATCTTACATCAATCAAGATTCGTCACATAGCTCATTTATTTATGTTGTAATGTCAAATATCTAAAAATTATTTATTGTGACTGCAGACAGTTGGTAAAATTCCATATTGAATTGTTGGCTAATATATCCAAAATAAAACAAGGTTTGTTGGATTGAATTTTACATTTATTTATGTATCTGTTAATACGTGACGCGTTTCGTCTTCTAAGGACATTATCAAACATTCGTAGAGTGTTTCGTCTTAGGACATTATTAAACACTCGTCGTTGTCCTAAGAAGACGAAAAGCGTCACGTATTAACATATCGCTCATTCCTTTCAAGAACGTCATAAATTAAAAATCGTAAATTTTCAGTTGTGCATGTTTTCGGAATGCCCAGAAAATGTACTATATCCCAGCAAAAGAGGCATATTTTTAACTCAATATTTACCCGCTACAGGGCAGAAAGTGTTGTTTTTGCATTTTGAAGAAAAGGCATTGTTTAATTATTTTTTGAAATATACTAAATATTTTTCTAATGGAGATAAAACGTTCAGGTTTTACCTAAAAAGATTTGTTGCACAGTAAAAAGTTTAATAAGTGGCCTAATATTATTTTTTAATTCATTGTGTTATATTTTTAAACTTTAAAACCGTTCTCCTGAAAAATCGAGTTTTTTTTATTTATGACGTTCTTGAAAGGAGTGAGCGAAACACTCGTCGTTGTCCTAAGAAGACGAATCGCGTCACGCATTAACATATACATAAATGAATGTAGAATTCAATCCAACAAACCTAGTTTTATTTTGGATATATTACCCAACAATCTAAAAATTATCTTCTGATAGTTCGCCCAGGTTATAATTTTAAATTAATACTGCCTTTATACGATATAAAGGAGCTTAATCACGTCGCCGTTACAAATTCTCGTTTCCCTCCAAATTCAGACTGTCAACAAGATGGCGGACAATGCAAATGGCGGATTAACGTCAAATGTCAAACAGGGCCGAAACAATGTCGTCATTACATAATACAGCGGCGCTGTGAGGCCAGTCGGTTAGTGCCCACCCGCTGATTGTTCACACCAGGCAGGACCGGATTAGGCTTTCTCACGATGTTGGATTATTGGCTAGTAAATTAATATGAAAAATCACAAGACTATCGATAACATTCTTATTGAAATCTGTAGAGAACTAAGGGAGATATTATAAGTTTAATATAAGTTTAAACTTTAGATATTTGAATAAATCGAAAAACGCGCGTTCGCATACGTCATCAAATTTCCGTCATCTAACGTTTTATGACGTCATATGGTTTAAAGACCTGTAATAGTAGTAGTATGGATTGTTTATTTACCACTACACTACCATTTGTGTTATACAAATATGAGGGGACCCCTCCCCATCATCAACAAATACAGCCACCATTTATTTAGCAATGACACCAAAATAGAAATAACTCCATCGTTTCTGTGACGTTATTCATTGCCAACATACGAAAATAACGTTTTTTCGAAGGCGATTTTTCCAAAAAAAATGATGAATGAAAATATTGATTACATCGGCTGTTATAAACACTTCGCGAGTCTAATAAAATCCTTTATAGGTTGAGTATGTTAAATTGGATATTCCTCCCGTCAGATAAAGATCCATTGCTGGGTTCATTTCCAAAAATGAGTAACTAACTAACTAGCCATCAGCCTGCTTACTGCAGGGGTAGCCAGAGAAAACATAGCACCATATATCGTTGATGATTAAAATAGTGAAGGACATTGGTACCATAAACCAAGCTAGGACACAAAATGCCCAACCCTCTTCTAGTGGAACGGAAGGCCTGTTGAGGACAGTCAGCAGTCCGGCTTCTCCTGAGGAGTGCATCGTGGTTTTCTCCCAGCAATGAGCAAATGCTGATAAGTTCCCGATTGGCTCACACTAGATTATCCCTCCTGTTCCCAACACACATTCAAATAAAAACATATGTTCATATTATTTTTTGACAACTCATCAAAGATTTATTTAATTGTTCGGGAATTGTACAGCTTTACATTAAAAAAAAAGTGTATAATAAAAAATAGTTATATTTACAATAATAAACATCGCATTACATTAGCAAAAATAGTTATATTAATAAAAATAAAGCCAATTAAACAATTCCACATTTATGTAATAATAACTATTCATGAACAAGAACTCTAACTTGTTTATTAAGTTGAAGAAGAATATGGAAGTCTGGGCATTTACGGGGCTGACTACCGTCATAGACTGGTTTAAGTGATCACTTTACACACGTTTATGCAGTCCAGGGTAATACTGAAAAAATATTTGAGTGAAAAAATCACTTATATTTATTTGACCCCCTCACCCTGGGAATCGAGCCCGGGACCTCCAGTACGGTGGCCAAGCATGCTGATTGCATGCACTACGGAGGCTTACTAAATAATTATTTTTAAGTCATTTAACCAAGTTCGCCTCTGTCCTTGCGTGGAATATTATGTATGACGGAGCTGAGCGGGTTAAAGAAAACGTCCGTGTATTAATTATTATCCCTTTCACGCCCGAGAATTATGTAAATAATTGTATTAACCTTACCTCTATGCTCAAAAGTGAAAAGCTTTATACGCCTTATTGAGAAACACATTGCCAGTCTAGGTGAAAAGCCAGTTTCATTAATATTAGTCCCTTCCTCTCCGGGAATCGAACCAGGAACCTCTTGAACGGTATCCAGTAGTGGAGTACAGAAGGCTCATGAAGAAGAAGAAGAAAATGCACCATAGGGTTTGGATAAGGATTAAAAGAAGAATTTTACGAAAATGGCGCTATATAAATCATCCAAAAATCATTATAATTATTATTACGACTCGTGAAAAAAGGCTGAAAATTTCAGCTGAAAACAAGCACACATTTCATGCCTGAAAGCATTGAAAATCTTGAATATTCTCAACCCACTTGATGGAAAATCTCTCTTTAAACGCTCCATAAAAGCCACGAATTAAGGGTGGGTCCTTGGACCATGGATTTTTCCATAAACATCGTGGTATTTGAGTACTTTTAATCTGGTCCGATAAGGCGATGAGGGAGGGGGGGGGGCGGTTGGCTGGTCTATTCCCCATTTATCCAGCGCTCCAGAAATACTGTGGAAGGCTGAGAGTGTTCCAGAAAGAGTACGTCACGCAGTCACGGGTGGTTGGGTCGCTCCCTTGGCGGGAAAGGGGGTCGTTACACTCTGGAGCGGTCCGGGAAGTGCGTGCGTTTTTAGGGTGACCAATGCATCCCCTATTATGAAATTATCCTAACGATTTTTTTCAGATACTGAAGTAGTCACCCCATGGATAATATATCAAAATTACAAGTGTCTCAACTTTAGATTATAATTTGCTTTAACCCTTTGGACAATAACTCGACACTGGCTATAACACCTAAGATGGGTGAAAAGCCATTAAAAGAAGAAGAATAACCCTTTGGACGCGTAAATCGACTGAAGTCGCTGGAATTTTTTTCACCTTTGGACGCGTAAATCAATTATGGTCTATGGCTTGTAAAAGCCATGGACTAAAGTAATCAAATAAAAGGAAAATAAAGGAATGTTATACAATACTTTGTTTTTTTTTATTAAAAATTTGCATTTTTCAAGTCAACTTTTAATTTTTGATTAACGCATTCAAAGGGTTAACTGATTGTAGAGACCATTCACTCTCCTTTCTATATATCTTTATCAATATTCCATCCCTTGAAAACATACTTTTAGGAAATCATCTACCTGTTCCACAATTTCCCCATTAATTTATATTTATGTTTAATTCACGCTCAGACCTACTTTCAACTTAAAAAAAAACATGTCTTTGGATTTGCTGCACGTGCTTCAGCAGATCACTTCCCTTGCACACACTATACACCCTTGTCACCAGCTCCTGCAAGTCTTCTCTACTGTCAGCAAGACGAACAACGTCGTCACCAATGTTTTGGAAAGTTTGTCTTATATAATATATAAATAGCTTAAATCAACTAACTAGTTGTGTCTAGTCACCCCTTCTTGTAGCTCAGTTTAGAATAATGGAAAATACTACTTTTTCTAATAATGGAGTTTTGGTTCCAACCTAATGTTCTAATTGTAAGGTTCTATTCTCTTACCTATGACGTGTGGTTAATTTATTAATAAAAAAAACATATTTACATTTTTTATCCTATTATTAAATAATCCATGGGCACCCCATTCCCCATAAAGCACCCGCACAATATGCTATAGTCTCGACGCGCCTTTATGCCCACGCGGTGTGCCTTCTCTCTCTCGCGCGCGCCTCCCGCGTCTGCCCGTCCCGCTCGCACGCGCCCTAAGGCCCGCTCCACACGCACTCCAGTTGTCACCGCGCTCGCGAAAGCCACGCTGTGATTTCGCAAGTGCTATTCAGAGCCGATTTGTGCCTAGAAATAATAAAATTTATAATGATATACTTTTAAAATTTGCATCAACCCTTTGAGCCTAGCACATACTGGTAAAAAAATGGACCATTGCGGATTTGCTTGTATTTTGTATGGGCAAAAAAATGAGCCTTTGCGGATTTGGTTGTATTTGGTATGGGCACAAAAAATGGGACTTTGCAGATTTGCTTGTATTTTGTATGGGCACAAAAAGGGCCTTTGCGGATTTGGTTGTATTTGGTATGGGCAAAAAAATGAGCCTTTGCGGATTTGCATGTATTTGGTATGGGCACATAAAAGGGCCTTTGCGGATTTGCCTGTATTTTGTATGGGCACAAAAAATGGGCCTTTGCGGATTTGCTCATACCCCGGTGAAGAAAAAGTTTAAACTGATTTCAAAGTAGTAATAGATTTTAATGGATTTTATAATTTATAACGGCGGTAGTAGTTTTACTTGGTACTACCACTATTTCTTTAAAACTATTGTACTATACGGTGTTTGGAAATAATGCGGAATGCATCGAAACACGTGTCACAATAGATTTTAAGAAATAGTAGTAAAACCTAAATTAAAAATAGATATTACCACAAAGTGATTGCCAAATTAATTTATGAGATTTTAACGGAACTCCGAACCCATAACTATGAGCTTGAAATACTAGATAAATAATCAGTTTAAAAAGTAGTTAAAAATTCTCTTAGCTTGAACCATTAATAAAAAATTTAAAAAATCATAAAAAGTGGAAAATATTTCCATTTAATGCCTTGCAATAGTGTTTTTATTTTAACAACATTTTGAGTGTGTCCAAATACTTGTTCACAAAATCTGGATTATCTCCAATTACAATAGTTATTTTCATATTATTTTTTTACATCTCATCAAAGATGAAGTATGAAGTCTGGGCATTTACGACCGCCATAGGCTGATTTAAGTGATCACTTTACACACGTGTAACATTCACCAGTGTAGTAGTGTGTAGTGTGGTTGTCAATAATGGGTAGAAACCCATTATTGACAACCACACTACAATACTTAACTTTTTGAAAGTTCTATATATATATGAACCGAAAAAGAAACATTATTCTTAAATCACTAGAACTTCACTAGAGACATCTATTGGTGAGATGAAAAGATGCCTTTTACTTAGCAGAAACTCTTTTATTAGTATTTGAGGTCCGAATCCTGGATTATAATCACACACATGAGAAACGCCAGAAAATATCATATTCATTTTTATTATGTCAGCCCCGTTAATGCCCAGACTTCCATATTCTTCTTCATCTTTGATGAGATGTCAAAAATATTTTTTTTTTAAATTTCATTTCTGAAATAAAAAAATTAAAACCTGCCCTTTAAAAAAATCTTTATAAAAACTCATCAGACAAAGGGTTAATGGTTAGGTAATTTTAAGCGGAAAAGGAGGAATGTATGATATAAGTACGGTTGAAACGCATTACTTTTAATTATTTAAAATATACGTAATACATTTTTCCCGTATTAATTTTATATTAAAAGGTCAAATTGTATAAAATGGTACGTTAATTTTTACACTTTATACATATCGCTCACTTCTTTCAACAACGTCACATATCAAAAAACTAGATTTTTCAGGAGAACGTTTTTAAAGTTTAAAAATATAATACAATGTATTAAAAATAAATATCAAGCCACTTATTGAACTTTTTACTGTGCAACAGATCTTTTTAGGTAAAACCTGAAGGTTTTTTCTCCATTTGAAAAATATTTAGTATATTTAAAAAAAATATTAAACAATACCTTTTCTTCAAAATGCAAAAACAACACTTTCTGCTCTGTAGCGGGTAAATATTAAGTTAAAAATATGCCTCTTTTTCTAGGATATAGTACATTTTCTGGGCATTCCGCAAACATGGACAACTGAAAATTGAAGATTTTTGATTTATGACGTTCTTGAAAGGAGTGAGCGATATGACACTCTCCTTACCGTTCACTTTGTTTAATACCACCAAACACTCCACTTTATGACTACCGGTTTTGGAATAACCATTCCATCATAAGGTCAACTGTAGACTTAAATTAAATGTATGTACTAATTTTTAAATCAAACACAGATTTTTTAGTCTACTAAGTTGTATTTTATTAAAAAAAACACAAAAATTAATATTGTGACAATTGTTTCGTCTAGTTATAGTATTGAACTGACTACTATTTGCTCTGGCTAAGTCTTGTCAAACGGAAAAAAAGAAAATAGAAAGTACACATTGCCAATATGTTTTTTTTAAAATGTATTTCACGATGCTTGTATTTTAGTAACTCTCAAGAAGAACGCTGTCTGCCTTGATCAATTTTTAGTGCTTCGTTTGTTGCTGTTACATTCAACAGATGGCGCTGCCATTCAAGTAAAAAAACCATTAAAAGATGCTTTTATCTGTCCCAGGTATATGAAAAAAAAACGCGCGTATTCGAATGCGACGCTGTGTCAATATTTCAAAGCAAACGGTGGACAACTTTGGGAGATTTAAGATTTTGAGCAAACGAGCATATACATTTATGTATTACGCATAATTTATTCATTTTTGATAGGTATCACATATATTGAAAGCTGTCCCACCGCATGCCCAGATCTGATACAGAAGCATCTAGGCTTCCTGACAGATCTGCTCTTGCAAAGCAATTTTATTAAATACTTGCGATATTTATTGAAAATGTGAGACAACATAAAATTGTATCCCGATTTTACTGTGAATTTACATTTAAAAGCTTTCAATATACCGGTCGATATCACATGATCAAATTTACAAACAGCTTTTAAGGATTCCACAGGTATATATACACATTTCCAAAACAGGCACAACAGCTGTTACCAACGCGGAACATCAAAACTCTCGAGAAATAATGACTACATCTCATTTAGCGTAATGAATATTGCTCTAGTCACTGGTTACAGCCCCCCCCTACGTCACAGTCCCCTAAAGAGGGTAGTTGGAGAGGGTAGAACGCCCACGCGCATATCACCTCGCGGGTAGATTAATCTAGATCAGGGATGGCGAATCTTTTTCGCAAGTGGGTCAAATTTGATTTTTAAAATGATTTAAAAATCCATATCGCCGATCGCAAAGGTTTGAACATAGATGAAGAAGAATATGAAAGTCTGGGCATTTACGGGGCTGACGACCGTCATAGTCTGGTTAAAGTGATTACTTTACGCACGTGTAAGATTCATCAATTCTACTCATGATTGACAACCACGCTACTCAAATTCTTGAAACATATAAATATATTGATAACATTCGAAACACAGTGCTTGACTTCGCTAGAGACATCTATGGTTGAATGAGGGAACCTTTTAGTAAGCAGAAACTCTTTCATTTGTATGTGAGGTCCGAATCCTTACTTATAACCAAATACATGAGAAACACATGGCAGGATCAGGTGTGCCAAATACTTGAAAGTGGTCAGGTTAGGAGTCGTAACAATCTACAGGTATGTATAAGAAGATACATGAGCGTGGAAGAGGCGAAGAATGTTTGCAAAGACAGAGTGGTGTGGCGTTCTATTCTCTCTGCCTACCCCTGCGGGGAAGCGGCGTGTTGGTTAGTTAGTTTTTTTTACATGAGAAACGCTAGACAACATCATTTTAAATTTTTTAAAGCTTTTTCTTTTATTTATTTACAATGTTATAAGTGTGTCCAAATACTTGTTCACAAATCTGGATTATCTCCAATTATAGGACTTATTTTTCATATTATTTTTTGACATCTCATCAAAGATGAAGAAGAATATGGAAGTCTGAGAATTTACAGGGCTGACGACCGTCATAGGTTGGTTTAAGTGATCACTTTACACACGTGTAACATTCACCAATTCTACCAATTATTGACAACCACACTACTCAAATTCTTGTAAGTTCTCTATATATGAAACAATTTAGAAACCTTGTTCTTGAATCATTAGAACTTCACTAGAGACATCTATTGGTGAGATGTAAAGAAGCTTCTTATTGGGCAGTAACTCTTATATAAGTATGTGAGGTCCAAATCCTGGATTATAATCACATACATGACTCCCATATTCTTCTTCATCTTTGATGAATTAATATATATATATATATATATATATATATATATATATATATATATATATATATATATATATATATATATATATATATAAACATATATATATATATATATATATATATATATATATATATATATATATATATATATATATATATATATATATATATATATATATATATGAACCAATTTTGTAACATTGTTCTTGAATCACTATAACTTCACTAGAGAGGAGTTAGGAGTTATTTTTTACATTATTTAAATAAGTAAAATATAAAATAATAAGTATTTGGACACACTCAAAACGTTGTAAAAAATCTTATCTAAATAGTTCAAGATGGTAAGAAGATTCCCTTGTTGGCCAGCCCTGATCAAGACCACAACTACATCGTTAGGAAGGAAAATTTCCTTTAAAGCGTCAGCTACGTGCGTCAAACGAGAAAAACATGGCACGATTAGGTATGCCAAATACTTGAAAGTGGTCAGTTTAGGAGTCGTAACAATCGGCGGGTATGTATGAGGAGATGCATGAACGTGGAAGAGGCGAAGAATGTTTGCAAGGACAGAGTGGTGTGGCGCTCTATTCTCTCTGCCTACCCCTGCGGGGAAGTGGCGTGATGGTAAGTTAGTTTTTTTTTATATTTCGTTTAATGAATCCTTGTTGATTTTAAAAAGGCAAATCTATTGCTGGAAAAAAGATCTTCGTTAGTTAGTTTACATATATATATATATATATATTTATATATATATATATATATATATATATATATATATATATATATATATATATATATATATATATATATATATATATATATATATATATATATATATATTATATATATATATATATATATATATATATATATATATATATATTATGTTAAAAATATGCCGCTTTTGATGGGATATAGTACATTTTCTGGGCATTCCGTAAACATGCACAACTTAAAATTGACGATTTTTGATATATGACGTTGCTGAAAGGAGTGGGCGATATGAGAAATTCACCACTAAAAAATTCTCAATGATGTCCATAAATACCAACTTTACTAAATTTAAGTTTTACTTAGTAAATACCACTATTTTTTAGAATCTGAAATAACACGCGTTTCGATGCATTCCGCATTTGCCGTACGGTGTTTGGAACGTAACACGTGTCGCAATATATTGAAATAATTTGTGATATAAACCAAGTAAAACATAAATAAAAAATGGATAAAAATTATGACAAATTGACATTTTTATTGATTTAGATAAATAATTTTATAGATTTATAGATTATATATATTTATAGATTATATTTATATAATATAATATATTTATATATATCCACCCCCCTGGGAATCGAATTCGGGACCTCCAGAACGGTAGCCAAGCGTGCTAACCATTACACTACAGACGCGGACAAAAAAATAATAATAGCAATAAAAAAATGCGTTTAGCTTTATCATTTTAGAAATTATGACCGCAATTTCAGAATTAGGTTCAGAAAGATGGGTGGATACGTTGAGCATACAGTTTTTTAAAAATATTTATTATTGTTTTTTTTTACAAAATATATATTTAAATAATACAAAATAGTTGGTAACTATACAATACATTTCAAATATTATGTTTCTACCTCTCCAATAAAGCAGATACTTGTATTTAGAGAGGGAGTTCGTTTTACATTTTTTTTATATAAGTACATGTAAATTAAAATTTTAAAAAATATTCCTTGGTAAGGAGTCTAGGTAGGGGTGAGTCTTATATGTTTTTTTTTTTTTAAATTTTATTTTAGTGTTAAAGGTTTGATATTTTTTTAATAGATTTTTTTTTAATAGAAGTTTTCCGGAAGTTAATTTAAAAAAAACGGTTCGGATCTCACATACTAATATAAAAGTTTCTGCTTAGTAAAAAGCTTCTTTACATCTCACCAATAGATGTATCTAGTGAAGTTCTAGTGATTCAAGAACAAGGTTTCTAAATTGGTTCATATATATAGAACTTCCAAGAATTTGAGTAGTGTGGTTGTCAATAATGGGTAGAATTGGTGAATGTTACACGTGTGTAAAGTGATCACTTAAACTAGCCGATTACGGTCGTCAGCCCCGTAAATGCCCAGACTTCCATATTCTTCTTCATCTTTGATGAGATGTCAAAAAATAAGATAGAGGCTTTATTAAAAATTTCTTTAATTGTTGGTACATTAAGTTCTTTGAACACTAGTTCGAAAATCGTTATGTATATCGTTTTTGAAAGGTTCCCGAGGGAATCTATGCCTCTCTCTTGCATGCACTCATCCCTTAGCCTGTAGGGGTGGTTTTCAGGACGCAGCCTCCTTCCCCCGACCTCAATACAGCCTGCGTTAGGTTAGGTTAGGACGGTCGCGAGGGTTGGTTCACCCGCGCACCCCGACCGTGTCGTGCGTGACTTTACGTAACTTCTTATTTTACAATTCGTCATAAACGCGCCCTGCAACTAGACTATTACAACTCGAAAGTTGATCGATTTAGGCGAAGCGGACTGAACTGTGAAGAAAAATCTTAAGTAAGAAAAAAAACAGAAAAAGCAAAAGTCAATATGTAACAACAAAAAAAAACATGACGCCATTTCTCTGCAGGGGTAGGCAAAGAGAATAGTACGCCACACCACTCGGTCTTTATAATCAACCTCTTCGCCTCTTCTACTTTCAATCATCTCCACATACTTTTAACCCTTAGCTGCACCCAATGGTGCATAGGGCACTGCATCATATTGATCAAGATATTGATCGTTACTTACATGAAGGCAAGATGATCACTCTTGCGTTTCAGGAACCAGTCCAGGGTAATATTAAATAAATAAAATAAAAAATTCACCTGGGTTTAAAGAAAATTAAGTTGCTTTTTAATTTATGTAGGGCCTTCAGAAATAGTGGTTTTATGTATGTGAAGCAAAGTCTAAATTTTACTATTATGTATGTTTAAATTTATTTATACATGCAAAAGATTGTCTGTACTTTTTATTTATTTATTTTAAAATATATTACTTACATATATATATGTCATATATATGTAATATTCCCGATGAATAATTTATATTTATCATTTTGGGACATGTAAGTTAACAAGACTGAAACATAAATAAGAAAATTACACAAAACAAACACGAGGCAAAATATAAAACCATGAACAGGTTTAATAAATAGGCATATAAAAAACATAAGGAAAGAAGCATTTATAAAATAAACAAATGAAAAAACATAAAACATAAGCATGTTTAAAGGAAATAAATGAGAAAATATAACTGAGAATACAAATGAAATACAAATGAGAAAAACATAAGGTAAGAAATTTAACCACCTTCTTCAAACTGTTTTTTTTAAATGTCCGAAATGAGAAGATACATCTAAGATATATATGTATATATGTATATATATATATATATATATATATATATATATATATATATATATATATATATATATATATATATATAAATATATATATATATATATATATGTATATATATATATATATATATATGTAATAAAATACCTAGGTACCTACCTATACATTTTATTAAGTACCTACATATAGTACAAATCCACCACCAGATGTCGCATGCGTCGCACTGAATAAACAAAAGATGTCAGATAGAAAAATATTGTAAAGATTAATTAAGAATAAATTTTTACCGTCGTATCTTTAATTACAAAGCAACACATTGCTTATTTTATTATTATAAACCCACTAATTTACAACGAAGAATATTACCACGTTATATATATATATATATATATATATATATATATATATATATATATATATATATATATATATATATATATATATATATATATATATATATATATATATATATATATATATGTATACAGTGACGTGCAGACTTTTTAATCAAGGTGGGCAGTAGGAAAAACAGCGTTTAATTATTATTTTTCAACTGATCTGTCATAACTCTAAAATTGCGTGTTTTGTCGCGGAGAAATAACTGAGAACGTATGCACTGCATATGTCCCTATATTAAATGTACGCCACTGTATGTATATAATAGGTATTTATACATGCAAAAGGTTGTTAGTACGTCAAACTGTTTTTTTTAATGTCCGAAATGAGGAGACACATCTAACTTTCTCACGAGGTGTATTGTACGTCGCTATCGCGATGTACTAAGCGAGTAAGCAAGGCTCCAGAAGCGTCTCCTCATCCCTTATGAGCGCCTGGTAGCTCGTTACGCCCTTTCAATCTCTTGGGTTTTTTATCCGCCTCCTTTTGAGGCCCTCGAGCCTTCAAAGGGACCCGGACGCTTCATAATACCCTGATAGCTACGTCTTCAGGGCGCATTCACACGCATCGCTTACGCTTTCAGATAAGTTTTCATAAAAACGTTTTCATTCTTCAGATTTACTGACATCTCTTGGTAAAACTGCAATTTTCTAAATAACTTAAGTTATTTAGAAAAATAATTTGTAAAATATATATTTATTATTATATAAGCCTGGCTGTAACAGGCATCAATAGTAAGGTAGGGGAAAGGCAATTGGAGATAGTATGGGCACATAGGACGCAGAGAACCTGATCATATTGTGAACCAGACAATCGCCATGGATCTTCCTCGAAAGACATCTAGAGGAAGACCGAAGAATTCATGGATGCTGCAGAAAGATAACATGATTCCAAGGCATGGCCTAGGTGACGCTGTCCATGACAGAAGGACCTACAGCCTGAGGACGAGGAGAGCTGACCTAAACAGTCTGCAAAGACGATAAGTTGGGACGGAGCAAGAAAGAAGATTTTTATTATTTATTTTAAAAACATATTACATACATAACACTTTTTTTCATCACGTTATTCCACTCTTTGCTTTTGTTTTCGTACTCATTTGCATTGTTTTATTTTATTTTTTCTAAAATGCGTAATGGAAATTCCACTTCAGGAATATTAGTTTATTATTTTGTATTTAAAAGAAAAGAGAAATATTTGAAACTAAAAAAAACTAACTAACCATCACGCCGCTTCCCCGCAGGGGTAGGCAGAGAGAATAGAGCGCCACACCATTCTGTCCTTGCAAACATTCTTCGCCTCTTTCACGTTCATGCATCTCCTCATACATACCCGCCGATTGTTACGACTCCTAACCTGACCACTTTCAAGTATTTGGCATACCTGATCGTGCCAAAAATTATTATTTAAAACAATACTTCAATTTCATACTATTTCTGTGAGCCTAAGCGGCTCATTATTAGAAATAGGTATCAAATTGTGGTAGAGTGGGTTCGAACCGAGAATCTCTGACTCACGAGTCCGCGACACTAACCACGGGATCACAACCCGACAGATTCGTATGCAAATGCCATAACCAGGCGAAACAGTTGTAAATTTTTTTTAATATGTGTTTTTTAACAATAAAATATAACTTAGTAGATTAAAAAAGTCAGTGTTTGATTTTAAAATTTAATATATAAATTAAAATGGAGTTCTACAAATTAAACGCCAAATCTATAAATGAATACTTAACTTTTTAAACGTGTAACATTAACCATTTTACATATAATTGACAACCATACTATTTTTTTTTGGCTCGAGAGTCCGCGACACTAGCCACGGGACCACAACCCGACTATTAAATATATTACTCTCTTATATCGCTCACTCCTTTCAAGAACGTCATAAATCAAAAATCGTCAATTTTCAGTTGTGCATGTTTTCGAAATGCCCAGAAAATGTACTTTATCCCAGCAAAAGCGGCATATTTTTAACTTAATATTTACCCGCTTCAGGGCAGAAAATGTTATTTTTGCATTTTGAAGAAAAGGTCTCGTTTAATATTTTTTTTAAATATATTAAATATTTTTCAAATGGAGAAAAAACCTTCAGGTTTTACCTAAAAAGATCTGATGCACAGTAAAAAGTTCAATAAATGGCTTGATATTTATTTTTAATACATTGTGTTATATTTTGAAACTTTAAAAACGTTCTCCTGAAAAATCAAGTTTTTTTATTTATGACGTTCTTGAAAGGAGTGAGCGATATGTCATATGTTTTAAAATAAATAATTAATTAATTGTAAAATTTACAAAATCTCAGTGAAAGCAATACGAAAATCATTTTTCTACATCATTTCTCAATTAAATAATTTTGTGACTTGTGCTTATGTTGCTTTAAACAGCTTGTGCCGGTCGGGCCCATGTAGAATATTTCAATTCATGTCGTGATTATGGTCACACACGGCATCTTATTCTTTTTTAATAGACAATTTGCATGCTACGAGAGTTTTCAGTACAAAACATGAAGTTTCTTTTCATTATTGTGTTAATAATTCCAACAAATTGTATGCCAGGTTTACGATTAGGCGTTTAAATCAATTGGTGGCTATTTGAGCAAAGTGGAGAGCGTTTTAGGCTCTGAAATAACAACGGAGCATGCGACATTTTAACGCATTTTTTTAAATATTAAAACAAAGTTATATGAATATAATTAAATACCAATAATATAAGAGTTTCTGCTTAGTAAAAAGCTGCTTTACATCTCACCAATAGATGTCTTTAGTGAAGTTCTAGTGATTCGAGAACAAGGTTTCTAAATTGGTTCATATATACAGAACTTCCAAGAATTTGAGTAGTGTGGTTGTCAATAATGGGTAGAACTGGTGAATGTTACACGTGTGTAAAGTGATGACTTAAACCAGCCTATGACGGTCGTCAGCCCCGTAAATGCCCAGACTTCCATATTCTTCTTCATCTTTGATGACATGTCAAAAAATAATATTAAATACCAATTCTATAGTTTTTTCAACATATATTTTATTTGACCAGTGCTTGGGTTTGTCGTAACCGACGTCACCAAACGACTGTGATATTAATATTACCCAAAGGATTTTAAACTTGGAAGTATAATATATTGACTTGTTAAAAATGACTAACTGCATTGATGTTTATTTTGTTGCCAAGCAAACGTGACTTAAATGGCCCTCCTGAACATTTTACGTTTTGTTAGTTGGTCACTTTCTCCTGTACGACTACGATATATGCACTGTGGTTGGATTGCTTCCGTATGCTCGTTGTAATTTTGATAGGTGAGGAATTTTGGCTGATTTTAGTTACGTATTATGTAGCGTACGTGGTTTTGAAAGTGGATACTAATACGTTGCTATTGGCAGTCTAAAATACTTCGTACTATTAATTTACACACAGTTTAGATCCAATTATATGTATAGCTGTTACTTTCGGGTATAATTGTGAATATAACCCTTTTATTAGATAATAATGGCTCAAAAATGTCAGAATTTCTCAGAAATACGTTTTATTTCTTTTTTAAATATCCATATGTATTAAATCATCGTTATGTAAGGCACGATATTTATATATACATATATATATATATATATATATATATATATATATATATATATATATATATATATATATATATATATATATATATATATATATATATATATATAATATATATATATATATATATACATATATATATATATATATATATATATATATAAATATATATTTATATATATATATATATATATATATATATATATATATATATATATATATATATATATATATATATATATATATATATATATGTTGTATACATACATATATATATATATATATATATATAAATATGTATATATGTATGTATACAACATTTTAAGTGTGTTCAAATACTTGTTCACAAATCTGGATTATCTCCAATTATAGGAGTATTTTTTATATTATTTTTTGACATCTCATCAAAAATGAACTACTTAAACCAGCCTGTGACGGTCGTCAGCCCCGTAAATGCTCAGACTTCCATATTCTTCTTCATCTTTGATGAGATATCAAAAAAAAATGCAGCATATATGTATGTCTACTTAATTATTTACATATTAGATTTATAATTTGACATCTCAACAAATATGAAGAAGAATTTGGAAGTCTGGGTATTTACTATGATATGCTTGTTTAAGTAAACTTTATAAATACATTATTTTTATTTTTATGGAATAAATGTTAAAAATCAATCACAGATTTTTTGAGTCTACTAAGTTATATTTTATTGTAAAAAACGCATTAAAAAAACATGACACTTGTTTCGCCTAGTTATAGCATAAATGTCTTTTTTTTTAATTAAGAGAAATATTACTGTTTTTATTATTTACTCAAATATTTCAATTTCATACTATTTCTGTGAGCCTGAGCGGCTCATTATTAGAAATAGGTATCAAATTGTGGTAGAGTGGGTTCGAACCAAAAAACTCCGACTTAAGAGTTCGCGACACTAACCACAGAAACACAACCTGACACTATTGTATATATATTTTTGATGCTGTATAATTTCCAAACGAATAAAATAAAATAAATAAAATCCTTGTTTACACGTCAAAATGTCATAAAAAAATCTTTTTCTAACCCTTATCCGCACCCCAATGGCGCATAGGGCACTGCATCATATGAACGCAGTGTTGTTTTGATAGTAAACACATGAAAGTAAGGTGATCAGCCCTGCGCTTCAGGTACCAGTCCAGTGTTATATTGAATAAATATTAGAGTGACCAAAATCTCTTATATTTATTTGACCCCCCATGAGAATCAAACCCTGGACTTCCAGAACGGTAGCCGAGCGTGCTGACCATTACACTACGGAGGTGGACAAATAAAAAATAATAGAATTAGTAATATTTTTATAAAATAACTATGTAAAATGTCTCGTGATTACTAATGTGTAAACATAAAAAAACCTTCCCCTAGCGTAAGGGTTTAACACTGTGTATATATATCGATTTTCGATGCCAAGAGAATATGTAATATTAATTGAGATGTTTTCCAAATGTGATATATTCACATAAAATCCACCGCAATATCGGTTTTAAAAAAGAGTGTGGAAAAACGCACACACGCGTCATACTCGTCAATGTACGCACTGTACAGTCATGTAAAAATATACGATGAAAAATGCTTCTTAATTTTCATATTATTTTTTGACATCTCATCAAAGATGAAGAAGACTATGGAATTCTGGGCACTTACGGGACTGACAACGGCATTCACCAGTTCTACCCATTATTGACAACCACACTACTCAAATTCTTGGAAGTTCTACATATATATATATGAACCAATTTCGAAACATTGTTTTTGAATCATTAGAACTTCACTAGAGACATCTCGGCTGTCCAAACTCAAACACAGTAAGGGACATTTTTTTGTAGTAGGTTTTTTTTTAGCATTTTTGGACTAAGTAGATTCTACTTAGTCCAAAAATGCAAAAAAGCCGTACTACAAAAAAATGTCCCTTACTGTGTTTTAAGTTTGGACAGCCGATCTGTTGGTGAGATGAAAAAAGGTTTTTTTATTGAGCAGAAACTCTTTTATTAGTATGTGATGTCCGAATCACACACATGAGAAACGCCAGAAAATTTCATTTTTATTTTTATTATTTAAGCTTGTAATTTGACCATTGTAATTGAAGATAATCCAGATTTTGCGAACAAGTATTTGGACACACTCAAAATGTTGTAGATAATGATTATACTTATCATACTTTGATGGATCCGTTTATATAAAATCCGGATAATGGAGGTTTGGATAATCAAGGTGCATAATATATTTGGAGATCACCTCTCCTGACTGTACTCCACAGTGCATCGGAGTGCAGCGACCCTGCGTACTCGCTATTCATCATTCCCTTCAAACTGCACCTATAAACACAGTGCTGGATTTGCATACAAGCTAAATAAGCACTAGCTTGGGCCGCAAAATTAGCAGAATTATGTTTTTCAAAATAAAAATTAGTAGCATATTATTTCCTTGACGCATATAAAATAGAACCCAGTCATCCTTTTGGCCATTTTCCAACATATCGCGTACTCCTTTCAAGAACGTCATAAATCAAAAATCGTCAATTTTCAATTGTGTATGTTTTCGGAATGCCCAAAAAATTTACAATATCCCAGCAAAAGAAGTATATTTTTAACTTAATATTTACCCGCTACAGGGCAGAAAATTTTGTTTTTGCATTTTGAAGAAAAGGTATTGTTTAATTTTTTTTTTAAATATACTAAATATTTTTCAAATGGAGAAAAAACCTTCAGATTTTACCTAAAAAGATCTGTTGCACAGTAAAAAGTTCAATAAGTGGCTCGGTATTTATTTTTAACACATTGTGTTATATTTTTAAACTTTAAAAACGTTCTCCTGAAAAATCAAGTTTTTTGATGTTTGACGTTCTTGAAAGGAGTGAGCGATATGTGTAGCCTACTTTCAAAATCCGCCAGATCCAATTTTATAAGAATTAAAAAAAATCCTCTATCGGAATGCCAATTGTGGGTTTTATTGTTTAAAATATTTATATACTTGAAAACCCTACTAAAATACTTAAAAACAGCGTTGTATTTCAAATTCCGCATTATTCATGGAAATTGCCTTCTGACCCATATCGGGCAATCAGAGAGCGGGGATTTGACATAATACATTATAATGTCTTTTCGGCTGTCCAAACTTAAAACACAGTAAGGGACATTTTTTTGTGGTACGTTTTTTTTGCATTTTTGGATTAAGTAGAATCTACTTTAAGTACTTTAATCTACTAACATTAAAAATAAAAATAAAAACCGTGCAAATGGTGCATAGGGCACTGCTTCATATAAACGCAGTGTTATCTTGATCGTTAACACACGAAGGAAAGGTGATCAGCCCTCCGCTTCAGGTACCAGTCCAGGGTAATATTAAATAAATATTACAGTGAAAAAATCACTTATATTTATTTTACCCCCGCTGGGAATCGAACCCAGGACCTCCAGAACGGTAGGCGAGCGTGCTGACCATTACACTACGGAGGCGGACAAAATCGGAAATTATTAGTTTTTGATTTTAACGTTTAGTACTCGTATATAAACTCTTTTCTTTTCAAAACCATAGATTTATTTAGAAGAAAAACTTATTTTAATTTTAAAAAATCAATCACGTCTAATGTTACCTGGATTAAGAGAAAATTATTGTCCGCCTCCGTAGTGTAATGGTCAGCACGCTCGGCTACCGTTCTGGAGGTCCCGGGTTCGATTCCCAAGGGGGTTAAAATAAATATAAGTGATTTTTTCACTGTCATATTTATTAAATATTACCCTGGACTGGTACCTGAAGCGGAGGGCTGATCACCTTTCCTTCATGTGTAAACGATCAAGATAACACTGCGTTTATATGACGCAGTGCAATATGCACCTTTGGGGTGCGGATAAGGGTTTTATTATTATTTATTATTTATCGAATACTATGCCTTAAGGCTGCCAGTACCTAAATCCAGCACTGTACACACATACGTGCGTACGTATCGCCTCGCTACTCGCAATATAGACGCTACACCAACTATAAACTACCCCTAACTAATGCTAGTTGGAGGGAAGGTATGCAGAGCAGTGCGAAGGGGCTGTCTCACCTAGCTGGGCCAGACGTGGCGTACAGAGGCTTCAAATCTGTAAATATACGCTGGATATATTGTATTTGGATCTCAGTACAAGTTAATCACTTAAAATTTGACGTTTTGCTAACCAAATTGGACGCCTTATTAATTCAAATCAGACGTTTTACAAAGCAAATTGGACGTTATTAATCTTAAACTTAAAGCATTTCAATAATAAACAATTAAATATTTCATTAATTGATTCGGCAGTCACTTTGTGGTAAAATCTATCCATTTTTAATTAATGTTTTACTTAATAAATACCACTATTTCTTAAAATCTACTGTGACACGTGTTTCGTGTCACAGTAGATTTTAAGTTAAGTCATACGGTGTTTAAAAATGATGTGGAATGCATCGAAATACGTGTCAGTGTAGATTTTAAGAAATAGTGGTATTTACTAAGTAAAACATTAATTAAAAATAAAATATTTATGTATTATTAGAAGAAAAAGTTTATTTTTTAACTTACAATATTAATTTTCAGACTTAACCTTAATCCTATGTCCCAAAATGAGTAATGGAAATGACTTATTTTGAGTGTTTCCAAATACTTTTTCACAAAATCTGTGGTCACTTAAACCAGCCTTCTATATTCTTCTTCATCTTTGATGAGATGTCAAAAAATAATATGAAATTTCTCATCGCGAATATTATACAATATATGCGACTTATGTATGTAATATGTTTAAATAAATAAATAAATCAAATAAAAATGTCTTACATGTTATTTTTTCACATCTCAACATAGATGAAGAAGAATATGGAAGTCTGGGTATTTACGGGGCTTACGACCGTCATAGGCTGGTTTAAGTGATCACTTTACACACGTGTAACATTCATCAATTCTACCCATGATTGACAACCACACTACTCAAATTCTTAGAAGTTCTATATAAATTATCAAATTTGAAACATTGTGCTTGAATCGCCAGAATTTCACTAGAGACATCTATTGGTGAGATGAAAGAAGCTTGCTTTTAAGCTTCTTCTCATATATACACGCAGACTTTTCCGACTCCTGACCAATGAAAATTCAAATATACAAATATTTTGAGTGCTTTTAAATCTTTGTACATATTTTTATCAATTTTTTACACCTTTGTCACCAGTATCCTTCAGGTCTTCTGCAGGTTAGAAGTTTTTTTTTTTAAATTACCTAACATCCAAGTGAATCTAGCTACGGCTTATGCAACACCGCTTATCATGACCCTACTCAGGCTTCAACTTTTTAAGTTTTATAGCCTAAGACTACTCGTGAGTGGATTTACTCTTTATGTTTAAAGTTACTATAATTTCATGTAGTTCATGAGTGAAAATTCTAGGCAAAAACACTCGCTCAAAATTCTCAACAGTTGTACTTATACTTTAATTTAAAAGATTTTTATGTTTTTATTAGTATGTCTTTTTGTCGGCGGCATCTATGACTGAAAATAGTAAAAAAAAATTAATCCGAGAAATCTTCATACGTATTTTCTTTAAATTAATTATTTGGCAGTCATCCAGTGAGAGGATGTTTCTGCCAGTGTCAAATCCTTTATATTTACAAACAAAATGATAATAATAATAATAACAATTAATAAAAAAAAATCATACTTTAAATATGCATTTTGATTTATTTATATTATTTTAGAAATTGTGACCGTAATTTTAGAATAAGGTCCAGAAGGAAGGGTGGATAGTGAATAGATTTTTAGTACATTCCTATACATATACGCAGACTTTTTCGACTCCTGACCAGTGAAAATTCAAATTTACAATGTATTGAGTGTGTTTAAATCTTTGAAAATATTTTTATCCATTTTATACACCTTTATCACCAGGTTCTTCAAGTCTCCTACAAGTTAGTCAGTATTTTTTATTTATTTAAAGACATCAATCAATTTTTATCTTTAAAAATTTAACAATGACACTCGAACAAATGAGATGCGTACTCATTAGGAGATGAAAGGAATATGAGTTAGGTAGGATAGTAGATAATTAGATAACATCTCCGGATGGGGGGGGCGACTTCCTGATTGGTGGAAAAGTGGAACCACGCACTGCATACCCCGTGCGGTGGCGACACACAAGTGGAGAAGTGCGTCAAGGGTGTAGGCAGGGGAGTAGCTGAAAATATTTTAAATATATTTTTTTTAACATTCATCTGCTAACCAAGCAATGATTGAAGTAGCCATCACGCAGCCTCTTCACATGGGTAGGCAGAGAGGATAGAACGCCAAACCATGCTGTCTTTAAAAAATCTTCCTCTCTTCAACATGCATTCATCTTCTTATATATAGCAACCTTGTCTAAAACTAACTAACGCCGCTTCCCCGCAGGGGTAGGCAGAGATAATAGAACGCCACACCACTCTGTCCTTGCAAACATTCTTCGCCTCTACCACGTTCATGCATCTCCTCATACATACCCGCCGATTGTTTCGACTCCTAACCCGACACTTTCAAGTATTTGGTATACTTGATCGTGCCAAGTTTTTCTCGGTCTTCCTCCGCTCCTTTTTCCAATTACATTCGCCTCATAAATTTGTTTTATCGTTCTTTCCTCACTCATTCGTTCTACATTTCCAAACCATCTCAACAGACCTTTCTAACTAATATTATTCGAATTATTTATATATTTGATAATGCCAGTTTTCCTCGGTCTTCCCTTGTCTTATTTTCAACGACATGCACCACATGAATGGGTTTAACTGTTATTTTCTTCACTCATACGATTCACATGCCCAAACCATCTCAACACACCTTTCGTAATTTGATGGATAGTGCTTATCTCAGACTTGTATTCTTTCCTTATATCACCATTCGAGCATGTATACTACATCATTTTCCGCATATTCCGACTGCATTCAGCCTTCTTTCATCATTCTATTGCTAACTCCATGCTTCACTTACATACGTATATACCTATTTCACTACAATAAATTATATACATAAGAGAAACAATAAATTACAAAAATATGATAAAATCATCTTGGAAAAAATACCTGATACATCATTTTCCTTATTATCCATAGGGATACGGATGCTGTGTTATCTTGATCGTTAAATACAGTAAGGCAGGTGATCAATGCTGCATCTCATGTACCAGTCTAAGGTGATAATTGATAAGCCTGAAAAATCACCGGGCCAGGTACATTTTTTTCTTTCTTTATTTTTTTTTGCATTTCATAATACATTATAATTACAAATACAATATATATATATATATATATATATATATATATATATATATATATATATATATATATATATATATATATATATATATATATATATATATATATATATATATATATATATATATATATATATATATATATATATATATATATATATATATATATATATATATTAATACTAAAAAATATCCCACAAAGGCATGGCCTGTGTATGGGTAGCTATTTTATTTAGGTTATAGTAAAGGGCACTGGCAAGAATACAATACATATCAGAAATATAAAAAGATAAAAAGTACTAATATAAACTATAAATATTTGATTTTAACAGAGAATAACAACCAAAAAGATGATTTTTTTTTTAAATAAAAGAGAAATATTTGTGTTCTACTATTTACAAAAATACTTCAAATTCATATTGTTTCTGTTAGCCTAAGCGGCTGATTATTAGAAATAGGTATCGAATTGTGGTAGAGTGGGTTTGAATCGAGAAACTCTGACTCTAGAGGTCGCGACACCAACCACGGGACCACAACCCGACACATTCGGTCACGCTTTGCTGTGATTCATCCTGGCCAAATGGAAAATAAAGAAAACTGAAAGCAGAAGAATAAGAGCGTTCGCAGCATCCTATATCTTTGACTTATGTAATAATAATATATAATATTATATTATATATAAAACAACGTATTTATGACATGCTGTACCCAACCACGCGTTTCTGTGGCTCAGCCCGGCCAAATGGAAAAGATAGAAAACAAAACGCAGAAGAAAAAGAGAGTTCGCAGCCTCCGATATCCTCGACTACACCCCTAGGTGAATGGGAGCTGCATTGGTGTGATTTTTCGCACCCTTTTACTTTTAATTACAACCCCCATTTCTATATTTTCTTCCTCGCCACGCACAATCCTTTATAACCAGACTACAATAATACATTCTCCCTCTCAGATGAAGCGTTAGGAATATAGCGGGCCAAGTCATCTTGGGGAGGAGACTGGTACAGTCGGAATGCGATCTCTCAGTGCGGCTATTTGTGCTTCTCGTAAATCTCGGAATGCTCTTATTCAACTGTTGGGTAATATATCCAAAATCAAACAAGGTTTATTTGGTTGAATTCTACATTTATTTATGTATATGTTAAATATGTAATATGTGAGGCGTTTCGTCTTCTTAGGATATTATCAAACACTATTAAACAGAGTGTTTGATAATGTCCCAAGAAGACGAAACGCGTCAAGTATTAAAATATACATAAATAAATGTAGAATTCAATCCAATAAACCTTGTTTTATTTTTTGACATCTCATCAAAGATGAAGAAGAATATGGAAGTCTGGGCATTTACGGGGCTGACGACCGTCATAGGCTGGTTTAAGTGATCACTTTACACACGTGTAACATTCACCAATTCTACCCATTATCGACAACCACACTACTCAAATTCTTGGATGTAAAAATATACGATGAAAAATGCTTCTTAATTTTCATATTATTTTTTGACATCTCATCAAAGATGAAGAAAAATATGGAAGTCTGGGCACTTACGGGACTGACGACGGCATTCACCAGTTCTACCAATTTAGAAACATTGTCCTTGAATCCCTAGAACTTCACTAGAGACATCTATTAGTGAGATGTAAAGAAGCTTTTTACTAAGCAGAAACTCTTATATTAGTATGTGAGGTCCGAATCCTGGATTATAATCACACACATGAGAAACGCCAAAAAATGCCATTTTCATTTTTATTATTTAAGCTTATAATTTGACCAGATAATTTATTTACAACAGATATACAATAGATGTCTCTAGTTAAGTTCTAGTGATTCAAGAACAATCTAAATTGGTTCATATGTTCATAACTTCCAAGAATTTGAGTAGTGTGGTTGTCAATAATGGGTAGAATTGGCGAATGTTACATGTGTGTAAAGTGATCACTTAAACCAGCCTATGACGGTCGTCAGCCCCGTAAATGCCCAGACTTCCATATTCTTCTTCATCTTTGATGAGATGTCAAAAAATAATATGAAATTTACTCCAGTAATTGGAGATAATCCAGATTTTGTGAACAAGTATTTGGACACACTCAAAATTTTGTAAACCTTGTTTTATTTAGAATATATTTCCCGACAATTTAATATGGAATTCTAATAATGTCTGCAGTTATAATAAATACTCTAATTCATTATTTGTGCTTTTTTAAAAAAATATTTTCACTTTAATATTTATTCCATATTACCCTGGACTGAATAAAACCAGTTGAAGTCAGCAAGTCTAGGGATCATAATATTCTTGTCCACGGGGCGCACATCGGGGACTGCATCCATCCTGCTGTAGCTCTTAGTGCTCAATTTATTTTATTTTTTGACTTGGACCAGTATAATGGTGATCGTTTCTGACTTGAGGGGAATATGGCACCTCGGAGGCACTCATTGCCATATACTAGTATTTAATACACCATATATATGCAACTATAAAATATCACGTGTGATATTCACATGTGTAAGTGTGTTACGTATGACAGCAATTTTCTTTTTTCTTTTTCTAAGGGGTTTATTTATAACTACGCGATTTTAAAATTAAACCGATCGTTGATGAAGTTCTCCGCCTTCGTGGCGACCTGCAGGCTACCGTACTGCAGGTCCCGGGTTCGATTCCCAGGGTGGGGTCAAGTATATATTAGTGATTTTACACTCTAATATTTATTTTATTACCCTGGTATTTGAAGAGTAGGAGTGATCTCCTTGGCTTCATGTAAGTAACGATGAAGATTTGACTGTTTCTATACGATGCAGTGCCTTATGCACCATTGTGTGCGAATTATACCAGCGAATCAGGATTATAAGAAGAAGTTTATAGTGGGGTACATTCTGGGTACATAGTGGGGTACGTTTTTTTAAATATATTTATTAGTTTAAAACATTTGGATTGTGTCCAAATACTTGTTCACAAATCTGGGTTTCTCCATTTATGATTTATTTTATTCTTCACTTATAAACTGGTAAATAAAATAAATGGTTAAAGTATAAGCTGCATAAAAAATGCATATCCGGTTTTCAGATATTTCCCAGTATGTAAAATTATCCGGGTTCCGATCTTGCATACAAATAAATGTATGGAAGATCTCTGCTAAGTAAAAGCTTTCTAAATACAATCATATATGGCTGTTGTGAACTCAATCATGGAACTTCATTTATCATATACATACATATGTACGACTTCCAAAATTTGAGTAGTGTGGTTGTCAATCATGGGTAGAATGGTGAATGTTGCGCGTGGGTAAAGTGATCACTAAATTAGCCGATGTATGTAAATACCCAGACTTCCACATTCTTCTTTATCTATGTTGAGATGTCATGAATGATAATTGTTTTATTTCAAGTTCGGACACCTATAAACCTTGTAGGTCTATAATTGCAATAAAATCAATAAAACACTCCCCTTATCATTCATCTTTCATCGAACAATGAATGATGAGAAGAGTGTTATATTACCATACCACAAAGTTAACAATGCTTTTCCAATGCAAAATATAAATTAAAATTAATTCCTATTGAAAAATACCTGAAAGTCAGGTATTTGTTAATGTCCTACCATAACGCAATTAATGATCATGATGCGTCGACGAAATGCAGTGCCTTGTCCACCATTAAGTGCAGATGAGGAATATAGTTTAAGAGAATAGAGTTTAAGGACGTGTGAAATTTTGCATCTGAAATGCATTTATTTTATTATATTTGTTTGGCGCAGTTACAGGGATGCATTGGAATCAAATATATTTATTTTAATTATTAATTATTTATTTTTCTTCTTCTGTGCGTGTCACATATCGCTCACTCCTTTCAAGAACGTCATAAATCAAAATACTTGATTTTTCAAGAGAAGGTTTTCAAAGTTTAAGAATATAATATAATGTATAAAAAATAAATATCAAGCCACTTATTGAACTTTTAACTGCGCAGCAGATCTTTTTAGGTAAAATCTAAAGGTTTTTTTCCATTTAAAAAATATTTAGTATATTTAAAAAAATAATTAAACAATACCTTTTCTTCAAAATGCAAAAACAACATTTTCTGCCCTGCAGCGGGTAAATATTAAGTTAAAAATATGCCTCTTTTACTGGGATATAGTACATTTTCTGGGCATCCTAAAAATATGCACAACTGAAAATTGACGATTTTTGATTTATGACGTTCTTGAAAGGAGTGAGCGATATGAGTTCTCCCTGATGTCGACAATCACTTAAGAGTAATTCATCTTGTCTTCGACAGCTCTAAACAGCGCCTCGACGGTGACGATCTCTGAAATATCCATAAAAATGGATACATAATATTGATAATAAATTAGAATAAATTATGTAACCATTTTCGTAAAATACTACATCTAACTAACTAACTAACTAACAGGCAGTCTAGTAGGCAGAGAGAATAGAGCGCCACACCACTCTGTCCTTGCAAACATTCTTCGCCTCTTCCACGTTCATGCATCTCCTCATACATACCCGCTGATTGTTACGACTCCTAACCTGACCACTTTCAAGTATACGACATCAATGGCGTTAATTAGATAATTCAACAAAGTGACTGCCAAATCAATGAATGAAACTATAATGGAGTTATTTTCATATTTTTGTTTTTTTTTTGTTTTATGTTAAAATCAAATATTTGTAGTTTATATAAGCAGTTTTAATAATAATAATAATAATAAAACCCTTATCCGCACCCCAATGGTGCATAGGGCACTGTATCATATTAACGCAGTGTTATCTTGATCGTTTACACATGAAGGAAAGGTGATCAGCCCTCCGCTTCAGGTACCAGTCCATGGTAATATTGAATAAATATTACAGTGAAAAAATCACTTATATTTATTTTACCCCCCTTGGGAATCGAACCCGGGACCTCCAGAACGGTAGCCGAGCGTGCTGACCATTACACTACGGAGGCGGACAGCAGCTTAAACAGTTTTTATCTAATTTTATTTCTGATAATATCCATTGTATTCTTGCCAGTGCCCTTTACTGTAGCCTAAAATATAATGTATACCCACACACAGGCCATACCTATGTGGGATCTTTTTTTGTATTAATTTAATATATTTTTGAACTTATATAATTACAATATATCGTGAAATGCAAATGAATTTATAATTATTAAAAAAATTAAAAACAAAAACTATCCTTTTCCCGAATGAAATCTCCATTAAAACAGCGAATGAGTTATATTATTTTTTGACATCTCATTAAAGATGAAGAAGAATATGGAGGTCTGGACAAATGTTCAGACCTCCAAAAAAAAGCCCCGTAAATACGGGGCTTTTTTTTATTTTTACCTTTTATTTTTTGACATCTTCGTCTTTGATGAGATGTCAAAAAATAACATAAAAATAACTCCTGTAATTGGAGATAATCCAGATTTCGTGAACAAGTATTTGGACACACTCAAAATGTTGTAAGCGAATGAGTAATCTTAAGTTTGGCCCTGTAAAATCACACGCCTTTTTTTGAATGTTCACAATGGCCGATACACAATGTCGTCTTTATATTATTTTATTCGAATATAATCTATCCGGGCAAGTGTGAATGGGCCCTTTGTCTATGGGGCCCTATTGACGAACGCTCGCTGCGTTCACACCTCGCGATTCTTTATACCACGACATTATATAGTCGTGGTATAAAGAACTGTCGCTCGGACACAAAGGAATCAAGTCTCGAGTATTCTGCACTGATTAATAAAGAAACCACAAGAAATATTTACATATTATGATGTTTAATCGAAAATATTTTTCAGGTTATAAAGGGAAAATCGCATAGAAACCGTCACTGTCAGTAACTGGTCCCATTTAAAAAAAATACATATTTCTTTCATTTTATTCATTCGTTCAAACCCTCATCCGTACCATATGGTGCAAAGGGCACTGCATCATATGAACGCAGTGTTATATTTATTGCTAATACACGAAGGAAAGGTGATCGGCCCTCCGCTTCAGGTACCGGTCCAGGGTAATATTGACAACCACGGAGGCGGAAGGAAGTTAAAATGTTTATTTATCTTTATTCCAAATTTTGAGGTTTAAGTGTGCAAGCCACAAAATTTTATGACAAAAATCTAAAGTAAAAAATAGCATTTTTTAAAAATTGTATAATATATCACATTAAAAAAAAAAAAAAGTTTCCCTGCAAGCTCTATAGTAAATTCTCTCTTTTGGATAATTATAGGTTTAATTTAAGTAAAAATGTACAGAAATCGTATAAAAAATTGCAGTTTTATTCTTCAAACCCTTATCCACACCCGATGGTGCATAGGGCACTACATTAAGCACAAGTCTGATCACCTTTCCTTCGTGTATTCAACGATCAATATATCACTGCTCTATATGATGCAATGCCCTATGCACCATTCAGATATAAATATAATATAGTGTCATATAATAATTATTAGTGACAGCCCATAATCGGGCAGTGTCCATGACTGGAACACCTGCTCTGCGCGAGAGATCAGGTGATACCGTACAGAAAGGCGTAATATCTGGCACGCACAATGGATGTAAATCTCGGGGGATGAATGGAAGCTGTAGGGTGGTATGGAGGGGGTGTGGATTGTCTTGGGGCCATTATGCCGCGTGACGAGCTGGGGGATGGTTAAAAATAGGGGCAGCTTTCTCGGGCAGTTGGGTAATGAATTAAACCGAGTCTCAGCGTTACATGAAGGCGTTACGCAAATTCATTAAAACGAGTCGTGATAACATGTCGTCCGAATAACAAAACGGTCTTACATTTTTACAAAAATTATATTTTGACAGAGAAAAATTTTTGTATTACACGAAGTGAACGATGAATGATAAGGAGAGTGTTATATTACCATACCACAAAGTTAACAATGCTTTTAATGAACAAAATATTGGGTTGATGCAAAAGTTTTGACCGTTTTTTACATATATTTTTTTAATTTTTTTTTTTCTTGTGTTATTTATTTAATAAATTATATAATTTCCATCAGTTCTTATAACCTTCTTCCATCTTTCTATCAACTTATTAATACCAGTAGTATAAAATTCCGCGGATTTTAATGCGAAAAATGAAGTAAGGGATGTTTTTACCTGCTCTATTGAATAATTTTTTTCATCATTAAAATTTTTTCGCAGTGATCGGAATAAATAAAAATCAGAAAGAGCAAGATCTGGAGAATACAGTGGATGCTTGATAACATCCCAATTTAACTCATTTAGCTTGTGTTGGGTCATCATAGCCACATGTGGTCGCGCGTTGTCGTAATGAAACACTGCCCCTTTTCTGTTTACCAATTCTGGTCTATCCTTTTGAAGGTCCATGTTCAATTTGGATAATTGCTGACAATATCGTTCTGCTGTACTTGTCTTATCGTGTTCCAAGAGTTCAAAATACACAATACCCTTATTATTCCACCAAACACAAATTTTGAATAGAAAGTAGAGGGAAAGCATCCTTTATACAATGGAATCATAAAAAAAGAAGATACTATTCATAATTTATGAAAAAATTTTTTTACCTGGGATCATAAAAAACGGTCATTACTTTTGCATCAACCCAATATATAGGATTTCATATAATGGATTTTACTATAAAGGATTGTATTATTTGGGATTTAATTATATAGTTATACATTAATTATGTATTTTGTCCTCCTCTGTGGTGTAATGGTTAGCGTGTTTAGCTACCGTACTGGAGGTCTCGGGTTCGATTCCCAGGGGGGTGAAAATAAATATTAATGATTTTGCACTGCAATATTTATTTAATATTACCCTGGACTGGTTCCTGAAGCGCAAGAGTGATCACCTTGCCTTCATGAAAGTAATGATCAAGATAACACTGCGTCAATTCGATGCAGTGCCCTATGCACCATTGGGTGCGGATAAGGGTTATAAGTAAGTAAAGTAATTATATAGAATTTTATAACACAGATTTTATGAAATGCGAATGTTTAGATGGTCAGCTGGAGTATCCTTTAAGTTATAAGTTATACCACAAAGTTAACAATGCTTTTACTATTAAAAATAAATAAATATAATAAAAGAATAATAATGAATTGCATAATAACCTCTCTGGCTACCCCTGCGGAAACTATCGCGATGGTTAGTCTAAAAGTACGTAAATTTGTAATTAACTCGCAGCCAGTGACGCGGAATTCTTCTGCAACTGAGATAACAAGGGAGAATTTGGGTACGTATACATGTATACAAACGTGTATACATGTATACAAGCGTGTATACATGTATACTGTACAATAACACCCCCTCCTGCCCAAATTACCCCCCCCTCCAGGACCTGCCGAAAACATTAAAAGCTGATTGATTAACTGTCATGATCCTGAGTTAAAAGCACAAAAAAAAACAAACAGGGTGAACGTGTTTCGGGACGCGTCCACGCGACATTCCAATAATTCTTAAAATATCAAGTATAATAAGAATTTTGGATAAATAAAAGGGTCTCTGCTACATAAAAAGGTTGATCAATCCAGCTTAGATGGCTGATGTGAACTCATATGTAAGTTTTCATGAGGTTAATGAAATATCGGCTGTCCAAACTTAAAACACAGTAAGGGACATTTTTTTGTAGTACGTTTTTTTTTGTATTTTTGGACTAAGTAGAATCTACTTAGTCTAAAAATGCAAAAAAAACGTACTACAAAAAAATGTCCTTTACTGTGTTTTGTTTGGACAGCCGATATGCTCCTACATATCGTAGTCGTACAGGAGAAAGTGACTAACTACCAAAACGTAAAATGTTCAGGAGGGCCATTTAAGTCACTATTGCTTGTCAAGAAAATAAACATCAATGCAGTCAGTCATTTTTAAATAGTCAATATATTATACTTCCAAGTTTAAAATCCTTTGGGATTTTTTCACGGCAATATTAAGCTAGTAATATATCAAATAGTCAATGATCACGTTTTTGTAAACAAATACACTTGGTCACTTTCACCTGTATGACTACGATATATGATTCTACGTGAGTCCGAATACTGGATTATATTTACACACTCGAGGACCGCTAGAAAATATATTTTTTTTAAATATATATTTTAATGTTTCTTTTCTTTTATGTACTTTTCATTTTTCAGGTCGTTAGCCCCGTAAATACCCAGATATTCATATTCTTCTTCATCTATGTTGAGATGTCAAAAAAATGTATAAAATAACTCCTAATTGGAGATCATCCAGATTTGTGAACAACACACTCAAAATGCTGTAAATTAAATTGTATCCACCATTTGTCGAATGAGGTTAGGTTAGGTTAGGGCATACTCAAAATGTCATATTTTTACAATTATTATTTTTTTTTTTTAAAAATGGCTTTGCTTATAGAATATATTGCTTTTGCCAATATCAAGTTAATTAATTAATTTGTTTAATTATGAATTATTATAATAATAATAATAATAATAATAAATCTTTATTCCAGCTTGTCTAAGTGGTGGGTGCAATACTTAGTCAGCCATATAAGTTTTCCAACATTTTTTTAAACAATGAAATTATAAATAATAAACAAATAAGAATATTGAAGCCTGGGCATTTACGGGGCTGACGACCGTCATAGGCTGGTTTTAGTGATCACTTTACACACGTGTAACATTCACCTACTAATATAAGAGTTTCAGCTTAGTAAAAAGCTTCTTTACATCTCACCAATAGATGTCTCTGGTGAAGTTCTAGTGATTCAAGAACAAGGTTTCTAAATTGGTTCATATATATAGAACTTCCAAGAATTTGAGTAGTGTGGTTGTCAATAATGGGTAGAATTGGTGAATGTTACACGTGTGTAAAGTGATCACTTAAACCAGCCTATGACGGTCGTCAGCCCCGTAAATGCCCAGACTTCCATATTCTTCTTCATCTTTGATAAGATGTCAAAAAATAATATGAAAATAACTCCTGTAATTGGATATAATCCAGATTTTGTGAACAAGTATTTGGACACACTCAAAATGTTGTAAACAAATAAGAATGTGAAAGAAAAAAAAAAAGAAAAAAAAAAAAAGAAAAAAAAAATTTGGACAGATGTAGATGCAAATTATGATATGCTTATTATTAAACTATAAATTGATCTGTTCAATTAAAAAATATCTAAAAGATTGTATACAATTGGGTTCCTGGTCTCTAGGATTAGTTGGATGTTTATAGGGAGGGGAATGAGCGGGGCTAGAGTTTAAAAAAATTGGCATTTGGTCATTTATTGGGCAAATAAAGAATATATGGCTACAGTTTTCTTCTTCTCAACAACATTCGCAAATGGGGGAGTCAAAGACCCCAATCTTTGCAAGGTGCTGACTCGTACAGCAATGTCCCATCCTCATTCGAAAAATGGTGGATACAATTTAATTTATTTAGTTAATTTGAGTGATCCCGATCGTGATCGGTTTAATAACTACGAAGTCCACCCCCAACATTAGGGGTGGTGAGTGTTAATATGTACATACGAAATAAGATATGTGAAAAATAACTGTGCAAATATAGTTCTCATAATTTTGTCGGCCAACTTCCTTGTGCAAGCATTTTGTATGAGAGAGTAATTAAAAATACATCAGTATAAAATGTATGAAATAAAATACAAAGCAAACGTGACTTTTGATGGCCTAGCAATTATTGTCTTGGGTTCCTATCAAGGAGAAAATGGATGGAAAATTATTTTAAATGTGTTTATATAAAACTATATAAATAACGAAAAAATAGTTAATAAGTTCAGATGAAAACTAAGCTTAGAAAGAGGTAAGAATGTTAGAAATGTATTTAATGATAAAATATATAAAAAGCACACTTAATAATTATATATATATATATATATATATATATATATATATATATATATATATATATATATATATATATATATATATATATATATATATATATATATATATATATATATATATATATATATATATATATATATATATATATATATATATATATATATATATATATTTCGTCCGCTTCCATAGTGTAATGGTCAGCACGCTCTGCTACCGTTCTGTAGGTCCCGGGTTCGATAAATATAAGTGATTTTTTCACTGTTATATTTATTCAATATTACCCTGGACAAGTACCTGAATCACCTTTCCTTCATGCGTAAACGATCAAGATATCCTTTTTCTGACAGTTTTGGGCAGTTTTCATAAGAACCAGATTAAAAAATATTTAAAAAATTATTTGGAGCGCACACTGGGAGCATTGATTTTTTTTAGCTATTTTTACTCGGGCCTTCTTCGGGAGTTCAATAAAACTATTTGAGACCGCTCAGTTTCACTCAAATCACGTTTTTTTTGTATTTTAATATCATATAACGAAGGCTTCACTGAAAAGTACAAAAAAATGCAATTTTTCACTGATTAAAATAACTGGTGAGCAATGTGACACATATAAAACTGACCCTTGAAATTAGTAAAAGAGTGTTTTTAAACAAAACATGTCCCTAACTGTCTATATATATATATATATATATATATATATATATATATATATATATATATATATATATATATATATATATATATATATATATATATAAATATATATATATATATATATATATATATATATATATATATATATATCTATATATATATATATATATATATATATATATATATATATATATATATATATATATATTTATATATATATATTATATATATATATATATATATATATATATATATATATATATATATATATATATATATATATATATATATATATATATATATATATATATATATATATATATATATATATATATATATATATATATATATATATATATATATATATATATTTATATAAATATATATATATATATGTACATATTTATATATATATATATATATATATATATATGTATATATATATATATATATATATATATATATATATATATATATATATATATATATATATATATATATGTATATATATATAATATATATATATATATATATATATATATATATATATATATATATATACATATTTATATATATATATATTTATATATATAATGAATTGGTAGCTGAAGCGCATATGTGTATTAATAAACAAATGTAGCTGCATTTCAAATTCATATCGTATGTAAAAATATGTAATGTCGGGCATCAAAGGGTCAGTGGATAACCCGTTTAAAACGAAATATATTGCGTGGCGTGTTAATTCGTAATTGTTATTACTGCATAATTTAATCACTTAAGTGCAACTAAATTATAAAGGGGTCAGTCTTTAAATACTTCGACTCACGACAAAGGTTATGTAGGCATTTTTAATAAATTATGTAAAAAAAATATTTTACAGTGGAAGCCCAAAAATCCGAATTTATTGGGGCTGTGGCCTGTTCGGATTAATAAATATTCGGATTTACCAATTTTAAGTTAAAAATTAGTTTATGTATGTATTATAATTTTATGTAATAATTTATGTGCACTTCAGTCTTAGCATGTTTTCAAATGTTTTTCTTCAAAATCTTGTCTTTATTTCTCGGGATTTTGAATTTCCAGGGTTCCAATGTGTGTATCTCAAAGCTTCTTAGGAAGTGATCGCAGCGGTAGTCATAGAGAATAGAACGCCACGCCACTCTGTCTGCAAACATTCTTCGCATCATTCACGTTCATGCATCTCCTCATACATAAATTTCCTTAAAGTGCTTCGTATAAATGTGTATATACCATATGTTCAACTCAAATATTTACACCTTATGTTGTCCGCCTCCGTAGTGTAATAGTCAGCACGCTTGGCTACCGTACTGGAGGTCCCAGGTTCGATTGCCAGAGGGGTTAAATAAGTATAATTCAATTTCCATCTAAATAACACAATAAGTTTAATATAATTCAATATATTTATTCAATATTACCCTGGACTGGTACCTGAAGCGGAGGCCTGTTCACCTTTCCTTCATTATCGATCAAGATAACACTGCGTTTATATGACGCAGTGCCCTATGCA